>NW_025422900.1:0-100877 GCF_020497125.1 Mauremys mutica
CCTCCAGGGTAGATTGGCAGTGGCCCCTGGAGGTTTTTACGGCCTTCCTCCGAAGCATGGGGCAGTGGTCGCTTGCTGGTGGATTATCTGCTACTTGAAGTCTCTTTCTAAATCACGATTTGGAGTCATTCAACAGCAGAGTCAAAGGAGAGAGAATTAGTTCAGGAGTGGGGTGGATCGGCTTATGTGGCACTGCATCTTGGCAGGAGGTCAGAATCTAGCATTATCATAATGGTCCCTTCTGATCTTGTAATTCTATTGATTCTATGAGTATTATATTCTTAGAAATCAATGTATTTTGCAAGATGTTAGCAATTATGAATTTGAATTTTTTCTTTCTGTAAATATTCTCTTCATATGCCCTTAAACATTTTCTATTTCCTTGAACATGCCTGTTGGGATTTAGCCTTGGAAAGTAAATACAATAGGACGTGTGAACACAGCCCAAACAAAATTTCCCATTTTTTCCACAGTTATTAATACTCGGAGACAACATGTTTTCTAGTATTGTGCTCATTATTCTAACAGATGTGGACCTCAAAATGCACATTTGGAGCAAGTAAGTTGGAGTAACAGTAAAATACGGTCGTTATTTTATAAAATAAGGCCCACATGTCTTGTGGAACTTTAAGCTGTAGAAACACACTAAAACAAAAGGAATAAATTATATATGCTAGCCACCAGCTTCAAGGTGCAGTGTAGGGTTGCCAACTTTTTAATCACACAAAATCGTAAATACTACCCTGCCTCACGCCTACTCCACCCCTTCTCCAAGGCACATGCCCCCGCTTGGATCCATCCTTCCTCCCTCTGTCACTTGCTCTCCCCCACCCTCACTCACTTTCACTGGGCTGGGGCAGGGGGTTGGGGTGCAGGGGGGTGGGTGGGGTGAGGGCTTTGTCTGGGGGTGCGGGCTCTGGGGGTGGGGCCAGGGATGAGGAGTTTGGGGTGCTGGAGGAGGCTCCAGGCTGTGGGGTGGGGCCGAGGGATTCAGAGTACAGCAGGGGGCTGCGGGTTGAGGCAGGGGGTTGGGGTGCAGGGTGGGGTATGGGCTCTGGGCTGGGGATGCGGGCTCTGGGGTGGAGCCAGGGATGAGGGATTTGGGATGCAGGAGGGGGCTCTGGGCTGGGGTTGGGGTATGGGGGGAAGTGAGGGCTCTGAGTGGGGGTGTGGGCTCTGGGGTGGGGCCAGTGATGAAGGGTTTGGAGTGCAAGAGGGGGCTCACGGCTGGGGTGGTGTGGGGTGCAGGCTCCAGGAGGGAGTTTGGGTGTGGGAGGAAACTCCGGGCTGGGGCTGGGGGTTGGGATGGGGGAGGGGGTTTGGGGTCCTGGTTGTGTTTACTGTGGCTCTCAGGAAGCGGCCGCCAGGTTCCTGCGGCCTCTAGGCGCATGGGTGGCCAGGGAGGCTCCGTGTGCTGCCCCACCTTGAGCGCCGGCACCACAGCTCCCATTGGCTGGGAGCTGTGGGGGTGGCACTGCGGGTGCAAGGGCAGTGCACGGAGCCTTCCTGGCTGCCTATGCACCAAGTGACCACAGGGATTGGTGGCTGCTTCCAGGAGCCATGCCGAGCCAGGGCAGGTAGAAAGCCTGCCTTAGCCCCAGGCCCCCGCTGCACTGCAGACCAGACTTTTAACAGCCCAGTTGGTGGTGCCAACTGGAGTTGCGGACGGCTGGCAACTCTAGCAGTGGGTGTGGTTTCCAGGGAAAGAGGTGGAATCACCATCACTAAAAAAATGTAAAGTTAATACTCGGTGTTGAACTGTTAGAGCTGATTTGGGCATTGAAGCTAGACAAACTTCTGAAGATTCACTAAAGGAATGGACTCACCCTTTGGCTCTGCCGTTGTCTCCTCAATGTAAGAAGTGGTGAAGTCTACAGAAACCAACAGCAGATGGTTAAAAATTTTGAGGCACATGTGAGGGAAATGAATCTATTTTTTTCTCAATGGACAGAGTTTGGGAGTACAGAAGTGCAAGAAGATTTCAAATGGTCCTTTTCCTCATGGGGGGATTGGGAGTATTCACTAGTTAATCTTTGTACAGGACTTGTAGTGCTGAATATCGTTAATAGTGGAGTGGTTTAGGGACCATAAGATACTTCCACAGGACTCAATGACTTTCTGAGGTCTCTAGGAAACTAAATCATCTTGTTTTTCAAAAGGAGACTCACCAACTGTTTCTGCTGTTGCCTCTTCAGTAGAAAATCTGGTGAAATCTAGTGAGATAAAATAAGAGAGATAGAAAAATGTTAGAAGCATTTGAGGGAAATGACTTGATTACTTTTGATTACACCACCTTAATCAAACTGTCTTATATCCTAATGGAGTATTAGCAGCGATGAAATTGAAAAAAGGGGAAATGCTGTCTCTGAAAATATTTCCAAACAATGAATTTTCTATTAGACTATGGATCAGTGTCCTCAAGGAAAGCTGTGGGAGTTCCATTACTTGAGTCACTTGGACAAGAAAAAGCCATGGATAAGGCTGTGAGTTTGTCATGGAGGTTCATGGAAGTCATGGATTCCGTGACTTTCTGGGACCTCTGTGACTCCTGTAGTGGCCGGCGCGGCTGGCCCTGGGAGCCGTCTGAGCAGCTTGGGTTAGCCCCCGGGCCAGCTGCTGCTGCGGCAGCCTCAGGCCACCGTGCCCCCCTCACCAGCAGGAGTTTGGGTGTGAGAGGGGGCTCAGGGCTGGGACACGGGAGGGGGTGAGGGCTCTGGGCAGTGCTTACCTAGAGGGGCTCCCCAGAAGTGGTGACATCTCTCTCTCTCTCAGCTCCTAGGCGGAGGCGTGGCCAGGCAGCTCTGCATGCTGCCTCTGCCTGCAGGCATCGCCTCTGTAGCTCCCATTGGCTGCAATTACCGGCCAATGGGAGCTGCAGAGCTGGCGCTCTGGGCAGAGGCAGTGCACAGAGCTGCCTGGCCATGCCTCTGCCTAAATGCTGAGGGAGAGGGATGTTGCCGCTTCCGGGGAGGCATGGAGCAAGGTAGGGAGCCTGCCAGCCCCAGCCCCCTCCCCCAGTGGTGGTCCCAGGCCATGCGCTGCAACCCCACCTCCCCCAGCGCCAGCAGGGGGTCCGGGGCCACCCTCTCCAGCACCTGCAGCACCCCTAGGCAACCTCCCGCCCAAGATTTAGTCAGGGATATATAGTACAAGTTATAGACACGTCACAGGCTGTGAATTTTTGTTTACTGCCCGTGACCTGTCCATGACTTTTATTTAAAATGCCTGTGACTAAAACATAGCCTTAGCCATGGTTAATACAGTGTATGGAATAATCCTGCATTAGCCATGCTGGGGATTGAGAAGATGTGATCCAATACATCTTTTCCTTATCTAATTTTTAAGATATTGTACTGCAATTCATGGTTGTTTATGAAAGGCTTAGGAATAAGATGGACACCAATCTGAGCAATTTAGAGGATAAATCAAAGAAAAACGGCTCACCATTTGTCTGTGATGTTGTTTCCACTATGTAGGAAGTGGTGAAATCTGGGGACACCAATCATAAGAGATGAGGAAACTCTCAGACATGATTGAAACTGTAGGTCACCTTAGTGCTGGATCTCCATGAATATCACAATGAAGTCAAAAAAGCCTGAGCAATATTTGGATAGGAGACCTCTGAGGGAGCTCATGAGCAAAGGTTGTAGAATCGAGCTTTCTGTGTTTCAACTCTTACCCTCCCCACAGGCGGGTTGCCAGGATTCTTTCATTAATGTTTATACAGTGCTTTGAGGACTTTAAGGTGAACATTTTCCAACGTGGCTGCTGGTTTTGGATATTGGGTTTTAGAAGCTCTGCAGGAGATACCCCAAAATAGAGGCTTCCAAGACAAGTGGCCACTTTTGAGAATTTGGCTACAATTGCTGTCTGCTGTTCTGTCCAGTGTCTACAGCTCTTTGGGAGGAAAAGTGATATATATAAAATATGTTCTGAAAGTGTGGTTTTACTCTGAAAAGTGACTGTGTAAAAAATGGCTGTTCCCTATGTATACTCTGAGTTCTACCTGCTGACTTTAGTGACTAATAGCCAGCCAGGTGGTTTTGCTTCTTTTTACTCCTGTTAGCCCCGAAATGTGAACAGGGGTCAGAGAGAGGGAGCTGGATTCCACTCCTTTGTGTGCATAATCAGTAGAATCGATTATCAAGTTTCATTCAGTTGCACCTGGGCAAGCCCACTGAAGATAAAGAAGTTGGCTTAGTTGTCATTCAGGACAATAACTGGCCTGCAGAACCTGTATCAACAGGTGATGGTGCATGATCAAGAAAGAGCCCAGCTTGACTGCAAGCCCAGGCTGAGTCTGTGGGACTGGCAGTTAGAGAAAAGGACTTTTTAACCTGTAAATGGAGACCGTTTGATCTGGAGTCACTAAGACACTGACCATGGAGCCCCAAGGTGCCATTTATATACAACCGCTTTTCAGAGTAGAAATGCATTTTCAGCATGTTAATTACACAAGATTTAAAAAGAGCTCAGTTAAGGCTCCTAGCACCAGAGCCACATTAGTGGTAGGCATGGGAGGAGGTGCACTGCGAGAGTGAAGGCTGGAGGAATTATGCTAGCACTGGGCAGGAGCAGCCATAGTGCCTCCTTGAACACCCGTACCAGTCACACTTCCTAGATCTTGAAGGAGGCTAGCCCTTCCTTTAGTGCTATTGTCCCTTTGCACATGAGCACAGAGCTGGGCCTCATCCCACACACTCCTCTGAGCCTATCACTTGTACATAAGGAGTTCTGGGTCTGTGCACTCTCCCTGTCCCATTCCGGATCAACCATACCTTATAATGGATTGTTAAGGTATTAGAAGGGGGACTCACCAGAAGGACTTGCTGTTGTGTCATCACTGTAAGAAGTGACCGTATCTAGGGACAACAACCATACATAATAATTAAACATATTTCATTAAACAGTTTGGGGTAATGAATTAATTACTGTCAATTCTAATCCACACAGCAAGTGGCCTGGCTCTGAAAGACCTCAGTGCCCTATTGTGTCTGAAGGACCCACAGTCAGAGAAGTCCTCTGTCCAGAGAGCCATTGATCACTTGAGGGCTTTTTCCTTGTCCCCACAAATGGCTACATGCCCCCATGTCCATGAGATGTTGAGATCTGTAGAATATTTCTGTAGTTGCACCCTGATAGCCTGTGGGTTCCATGCAATGGGGGGCGGGGCGGAGAGAGAGATAATCAGTTTCTATCAGTAGTCTTCCTCACTCAGGAAAGAAAGAGGACTCAGCTACTGATGATGAATAATTCAAAGAGCTTCCCTCCCCCACTGGCTGGGTTACAGATGATTTGGGTTTGAGACAGTGGCTGGGAAAATGGAGATTGAAACTGGTTTTTTGGGTGGGGGTGGAGGGGGAGAGGCTGTGCTACTGCCAAGGGCTCTGCCTGCATTGTTTGTTGGATGTGTAATCATTAGAGAATATTGGGATGCAAACCATATCCAAATATCACAAATACTTGGATATTATTGCCAAGTGGTCCTTTAGTAATCCTCCTAGGTCTTCCTAGCAGAAACAGTCACACAAGAAGAATTGAAGAATTTTTTTCATCTGCTAGTAGCTGCTTGGCTATTGGTAGCCTCTCACTAGAAAAAAAAATAAGCCAACCATAGAGGAATGGTTCAAAAAAGTATGGGAGGATGTGGTTATGGAAACATTAACACACCAATTACATATCCAGCAAAATAGAGAGAGGGCAGATAGATATTTAAATATTTGGTTACTTTTTATTCAATACTCAAAGCCCATTCACTTGCAAAAAAAAACCCAGCAGATTCTTTCTTTCTTACTTTCTTATATCTACATGGCTAGGATTTGTAAACTTGTTAAAGCTTCAAAAAAAAAAAAAGGATGTTGGATTTTTAACCATGGGGCCTCACCTCATCTCTTCAGATATCCCTGATGTCTCTTTGAAGGCCACCCTGCTTCCCTCCTTGCTCTCACTGTGACCCCACAATAGAGTTGTAGGAGCAGTTCATATAAACAGGGCAGCAGATTCAGGCCAACAAGCCTGATTTCTCTGCTACCATGGCAGAACTCAGTCTTAGATGACACCAACTGACAACCCCCCCTCAGCAGCAGAGAATCCATCTCACTTTTAGGAAATGTAATACACGTCAGTCAGCATAGGTAGGTTGTTATGATTAAACAGCATGTATTTTTTTGAAAATGTATGTGATAGAGAATTTAGGGATCATTTTAAAAATTAAAGTAATGAGGGGAAAATTGGAATTAGTTATTGCTAAACTACTGTGTCCCTCCTAGACAACAGCAAATGGGGCCCTTAAAATAAGAGTTGATGTGGTCTATTGGCTGAGGCACTAGAATAGCAGTCAGAACACCTGGATTCTATTCCTGAGTTGATCACAAATTGACTATGCATTAACCCCATTAAACCTCAGTTTACCTCTCTGTATAATAGGGACAATTACTTCCCTACCTTTGTAAATTGCTTTGAGAGCTAGGTTTATTAAGTGCCAGGTATTGTTATTAAGTACTAGTGACTGGCACTTTAAATTAGTTGTTTTGTTACTAAATTTCTTAGTCTCCAGAGTATGCATTACAAAGAGGGATCTTTCCCTATGTGATCACAGTCTCAGTCAATCATTTAATTTGGCCAAGCAGGTGTTAACAGATTCCCTAGATATGAAAAAATAACTTGTCCACAGTTCATATCAAATTATGAGTCAGCAGGAAAGCTACCGTGAAAAGGGGCCTATTACATTGAGCAATACAATAGTTGGGAAACAATATACAAACTGTACACCTTTTTCTGATTCTCTCCATGCCTGTTTCTCCCATTCACTTTCTTTTTGTGTCCTTTCTCTTTTTGTCTGTCTTTCATGTGTCTCTTCCCCCATCTGTGTGTGTGTGTGTGTGTGTCTTTATGCCCTTTATATATTTGCACAAACACTTCTCTCTGGATCTCTGTCTTTCCCTATGAATCGTGTGTGTGCATGTGTGTGCATGTGTGTATACAAGTGCATTTTATATCACTGTCCATTTCTGATTTGGTGGTAGGCTGACACCTATTGACTAGCCAAACATCTGCCTGGGTGAGTGTCTCTATCTGTCTTCTCCCTCTGTGTGTCCATCTCTCTACCCTTCTCTCTTTATAAAGCATAAGAGTTACCTGGTATTTCTCTTGGGAAAGCCAGCACCAAACCTAACAAGGTCGAGGTGAACAGGAACTTCTTCAGCATGGTTAGCAACTTGAGGGAAGTAAAAGCAACAGCAATAGATGACAGCCAAAGACTGCAGCCAGTTTGCAGTTGAGGAGATGTTCTGTCTCTACTTAAAACCTCTGGCCTCCGCAGGTAGCATCATTCCTGTTGGTCAGGGCCCCTCCCCTCCCAATATCAGGAAAGAACCTTATAGGGAAGTTGAGGGTGGGGGGTCAGCGGGGTATGATAATTGCATCTTGATGGCAGTAGAATGGGGGAGGGTAACAAAGGATGAGTCAAGGTAGTTCAAGGAAGCCATGCTGTTAAGCACCTTACTCAGTTTGCCTGTGGCAGAAGTAGCTCCCGAAACCACATTCCCACATTTTATGTGCACAGCAGGCAGTGGAAATTCCTGTTTTTCTCCTCAGTCACTGGTTTGCAAATGCAAAGTGGATCCAAGTTAAGTTGGGGGGAGGGTCACTCACTGAGCAACTTGCCTACATCTCCTGCATTATTATCCCCTTAAGAATTTGCATTCCACCTCTGGGAAAAGGAATGGGGGCACTTTCTGAAATGGAGGATTCTTTAGCTCACACAGGAAAAAACAGAACTGAAGCCCATTAAGGACAGGAATTGGGTTACCCCAGTCTATAGGTTCTTCTGACACTAAGGCCAAAATTTTCAGAAGTGACCATTCATTTTCTATACTTCAATTTTGGGGCACCCCAAAATGACATGCCTCAAGTGAGATGCCACTTCTGAAAATTTTGGCCAAACAATTTTAGGCCTAGAACCTGCACTCATTGAACTCAATAGTAAAACTCCTGTTGATTCCACTGGAACAGGTCCTTAAAGTGAAATTCTACTCTTTAAAATTGGCCCCATCTTACTCAGCAGACATACTCCCTTTTCATATTCAGGGCTTGTCTACACTACAGTGCTGCAGTTCACTGCTGTAGCGCTTAGTGAAGATGCTGCTATGCCGATGGGACAGCTTCTCCTTCTCGTACTACCACTGGCAGTAGCTAGGTCCGCGGGAGAAGCCCCCCACTGACACAGTGCTATCTATACTGGGAGTTAGGTCAGTATAACTGGATCTCTCAATGTTATACCGACATAAGTTTGTAGTATAGACCAGGGCTTAGTCTCAGAGCAGCTGACTTTAGTGAAAACAATAAGATTTTTCAGTTAATTGCTCCTGTTCCCTCTGCAGAGCAATCACAACTCAAAGAAGGGAGCTGGGCCCAGATCCTCAAAAGTATTTAGGTGCCTCAGTCCCATTGATTTCCATGGGAATTATACCTTTGAGGATCTGAGCCCTGGAGCCTATTCCTTCCTGTGCATCATCTACACTGTAGTTTGCTACATTCCTGTGCAAAGTCATAGGCTGTGTCTACACCAGGGAATTTTACTATGGTTACCATTCTTGCTAATATTGTTTCTAACTTTGACAAAACCTGTATTTCTTGTATGCCTGTTCTCAGGATAAACCATGCATCTCATATCTGGTGGGTAACCAATGTGTAGACACTGCAGGGCAGTTTGTATCTGTTTTGCAGGAAGCAGAGTGGGAACACAGAACTTGTTAATCACAGGTACAAAAGTCCCACAATCCTCCTTCAAAGTTTGAAAAAGTTATGTTTGTTTGGGGTTGTCAGGCCAAAACTAGGAGGGAAGGGGGCATAAGTCAATACTTATTATGTCCAAACCACTTACAAAATATTGGACTGGTTTAAACATGAAGGAGGGTGTGGAACTATTTAGGGTGTCAGAAAGGGGCTATAAATAGGAATGAATGGGTTGAATGTGAAAAAAGGGGAACATGTAAGTCTAGATAATCAGGAAACATTTCCTAATTGTGTGGATCTTTTACACTGTGCTCTAATCTCCCAAGGAGAGTGGTGAACACTTGAATCGTTTTGATCTGGTCAGGTAAGAGTGTTGAAGAACAGGCTGTAATGAATAAAAGTTGCCCATGTGTATTATACAATTCTATGCTGCAGTGAATAATTTTGAAGAAACAAAAGCTTAATTAACTGAAGATTTATAGTTATAATGATCCACTTTACAGGTGTGTTCATTTCATTATTAGAATTTATTTTATTTAAACTGAGAGAGTTACAAAAAAGGCACGTAGAGACACTGACACGAAGAACATCGAGTAGGACCATACTCATTTAAGTTCACAATATAGAACAACGTATGATACTGCGATGAAATGATCTGTCCAGTCCAAGCGTAATTCCATGTTTGAAACTGACCAAAGGTGGATCTCAGCAATCCTGGATTTACCTAGTTTCAGAAGGGACAGTAACCAATTCCAGATTTTGGTGACTGTAAGCAAGGAGTAACAACCAGTGGCTGCAGGGGAGGGAGACAAAGAGAGAGACACAGCAAGGGGGGGGGGTCCTCATAAAATATTTCCATTTTCACTTTGCTTTCACTCAGCTGTGTCTTTTGTTATGGCATCCTGGATGTTCTCTGATCACATGGATGCTATGTCCAGTGCACTCTTGCATATACTTGAAGTTTTGTCATCATATTTGGTTTCAGTGCTCTATGCATGTATAGAAGGTGAGATTTTTACTTCTTGCCCTTAGTTATAGTGGATTGAGAAAAATAGTTTTTCCTGCCTAGAACAATACAAAAGATTCGTTCATCATTGCATTGTCACTCCAGTCTCATTTCCTCTTGGGGAATCTTCTTAAGTAGTGAATTAGTGGCCTGACCCACCAGCCCTTACTAATGTGAGTAGCCCTATTGAAGTCAATGCAGTTACTCATATGGTTAAGAATTGCAGGATTGGGTTCTATGGTTGCAATCATCTTTAGATCCATCTTAAGTATAAACTCAAAGGGTGGCAAATCAGGGTTTCAATACAGATAGGAAGCCACCATCTCCCTGCTCAGATGACATTTAGACACAAGAAATGGTTTTGTATCAGTTGTTTACTCCATGAAATGATTGTTGATAATAACATTTTGCATCTCTCTAGTGTCTTTCTTCAGAGGATGCAAGAACATTACAGACATTTATTATGTTTCACAAGACCCTTTATGATGTCAGTGTAATATAGTCGTTCTGCAGATGGGCTGAACTGAGACATGGTGCAGTATTGCCAACCCCAAATGTTCAAAAATCATGAGTCAGACTCACTACAAACCATGAGATTGGCTTTAAAATCATGGGATTGTGTAAAAATAATAGATGTGGTGTACTTTTTATCTGCCTTCGGCTTTTTGAGTCTGTAGGGTGCACTGGAGTCGTACTTTGACGCTTTCTCCACAGCCACTAGAAACTTACTCTACAGGGCTAGAAACTTACTTTTTCTTTAAGAATGAAGGCTGAAATCATCACATATCCACTTGACTCCAGGAATTGGGACTTTAAGGAAAGTAAGAATTATCATGAGACTCATGACAAAACCATGAGAGTTGGCAACACTGATACCCAACAATTCAGAGGCAAAGCTGGGAATAGGAAAATACATTGGATTTGATTGCGTTTTGCTCTGTGGTGTATATGGTGTCCTGGGAAGATCCTTTTTGTACTCCTGGGCAGGTCTTTGGGGCAACTGAAAACAAGCCTGCCTCCACATAATTTACACAGGTTTTACAATGGGCCCAGAGTATACCTGTACAGGACTCTAGGGCCCAGATTTCTGGTCCAGTCCAGTTGTGCGCAGCATAGGGGCAGGACGGCTGGGGGTGGGGAGCAGGAGTTTCAGCAGCAAAGCTGCCTTAATGCCATTTGTTCATTCCTCTGACCCTGGCCCCAGCCTCAGCATAAATAAGACTTGATCTACTGGGAAAATTAGTTGTGTTAGAAAACGTTTTAATTGACACATTGTAATTAATAAGCTAACGTGCTATGTGGTGATTAAAACTGTGCTAATTAAAACATGTTAGACACTAACACATATTAAGCAAACATTCTTGTCTTAAACAGTTTAAACGGTGCCATAGTGAGGAACAACATAGCTACGGTCACTCTGGGCTGTGAAAAATTTCATCCAAACTCTCAGCCAAGCCAGTCATCTGGGAGGATCTTTCTTTATTCAAACCAATTTGCCCAACCCTTCTGAAAACCTGCAGATGGATGAACAACAAACAACTAACAAAGAGCTCCAGCAGGAATTGATACTCCTGGAGGGTAACAGATACCATTCTCACGGAGCATAACATCACAGCTGCAGAGGCCTGAGATAAAAGGCACCACCTGAAGAGCAGACAGTTGAGATGGGGAATTAATGGTTACTTTGTGGGCACTTTACATCAGCAGAAAATAAACCCAACATAAGGGGCCTTCCCCACACATGGATTGCCTCTCCCTCATTCCAGTCCTAGACAGTCCCCGCCCATCCCCCTGCAAGGGAGAGTGCTGGGGCAGGCCACAGGAGGGGCATTTTACAGTCTGGCTAATAATCTGTAATGTATTTATCTCACAACACCACCCCTGCAAGGTGGGGAAGTGCTATGTTTTTTTACAGATGCGGAACTAAGGCCCAGACTCTCAAAGGCATTTAGACTTCCATTTCACTGGCTGTTAGGAGCCTAAATACCTTTGGGTGGGTCTGGGCCTCAGTGACTTGCCCAAAGTCACACAGCAAGTTTGTGGCAACCTGAGTCTGCCAAGTCCCAAGCTAACACCCTAACCACTGGGCCGTGCTTCCTGTCTTTAGCCTTAGGCCTGCTCTAACCAGTGCCAGGAGGCAACCCAACCCCCCCAGCAGCCCCAGGACATGAGGGAAGCAAGCTGCCCCTTCAGCTGTCTTGCCAGGCTCAGCATCAGCAGAGAGATTAATTGAAAGGAGTGTGGGAGCGGGGGGTTAGGTGAGGAGTGCCTATGTGCCAGGCCCAGTGCCAATGTGAACATTGCAAATAACCCTACTGTGCAGTAGCCCAGAAAAGGAAGACCCTAGTGGTCTCAGCAGAATTAAGAAGATAGTATAATACAGAACAACTGAACTGCGGAGGGGGGAATAGGAGTAGGGTGAATCTGTGGACAAGAAGGGAAAATGGGGAGTGGAGAAAAAACAGAATCAACCTTCATTGCCTCTTTCTACTACTTTATTCAGAATCAGTATCACTGGAATTCTCTGTAACAACAATACAGAAGAGTTAAACCCCTGGGATTTATTTTCCCAGCTACAGTTGCACCTATAAATAAGGCTATGACTACACTAGCACTTATGTCAGTATAACTTATGTCACTCAAAGGTGTGAATATTCTACCCCCCTGAGTGACCTATGTTACACTGACATAAGTACTAGTGTGTATAGTGCTATGTCAGTGTAGCTTATGCCACTCATGGGGGTGAAATTTTAAGCCGACGGGAGAGCTCTCTTCTGTCAGCATAGAGCATCTTCACCAGACTCAAGGCAGCGGCACAACTGTATTGGTACAGCTACGGCTCTGCAGCGCTGTATGTGTAGACATGGCCCAATAGGAAACAGCTAGGATATCATGCAAGAGACATGCACAGCTGAGACATTTGTTATACCTAACCACCTAATATCCTGCTTCCCATGTAATCAATGGGAGTCTTGCCATTGGCTTCAATGGATGCAGAATCAGACCCACATAATCTAAATCCATAACAAGGAGTCAGTTAGATTTCAGGGCTGGTCACATACAGTACAGTGAACATTAAGCTGTCACTAAATTAAATCTGAAAAGCTTTTCTTGTCCTGTCTGTTCCTGAGAGTTGAACTGCTCATGCTGTGGGAAGCAGGTCTCTTGGAGCACTGTGGAGCATTCCTTGAGGCTGGACTAGAGACTACTTTATGCATGTCAGACCCCTGCCTTTGCATGAATAACTACAAATGTCCTCGCCACAATAATGGAGCTATAGTAAAGTCCAGACATCTGTTTCTGGACAACAATCACCAATGGCTAAAACCAGAAGCGGAAAAGAGTTTGGGTCCTTCTCATTGATGTATATTGTGCATAGCTATTACAGTGAAAGAAGCAGTAGAAGCATATGTAGTTTGCTGTGTAATCTAATCTAATTTAACATTGAACCAGATTTTCACTACAAGTGGAGACCTTAGTGAAACCAAATTACACTGCACAAGAGTCTTATCTTTGAATTAGAAACCTATCATTTTAGAAGAAACAATGAAATCAGCTCCAAAGAAGGGGCACAAAGTGATCCTACCAGTGTCCATCGGTTTGCAAGGAGAATGAACCTGAACAGAATCCTCCTTGATCTGTTTTCTGTATCTGACCAAGACAGGCTTGGAGAGAAATGGGCTCTGGGGGGATTTGTTCAGAACTAGAAATTATAGATATAATGTATGTGTGCACGCACACAGGCATACACCTTTGCCCTCCACTGGATGGAATCAAAACAATACAACTGTATGTCATTGGCCTTATTCTGCAGATAACACAAAACTTGGGGCAGTAGTAAATAATGAAGAGGACAGGTCACTTGAGATGGAATGATCTGGATCACTTGGTAAGCTGGGCTGAAGCAAACAATATGTGTTTTAACATGGCTAAATGTTAACGTATAAACCTAGATACAAAGAATGTAGGCGATATCATCCCCCATGAGCATTCCTGGAGGCTAGACTAGAGACTGCTTTATGCATGTCAGACCCCTGTCTTTGCATGAATGTCCTGAGCCCTGATTTTCCTCATCCCTTTCTATTTCCAGTTCTTACTTGAGGATTGCCATTTCTACTGGAGGTTAGGTGGTTCAGTGATTTTGATCAATGTTCATTAGGGACAAATCCACCCAAAGGGAGAATTGGAACCTAGATCTTCAGAATTATTGTGTGAATCTACTGCTATTAAATCTCATGCTGGGCAGCTGGAAATGTGCCTTTCAGATCAGCATCACCACAAGTAACATCACTGTTATACCCACTATGCTCAAGTGAAAAGATGAATAAATTCATCTGCAGGATGACACCTAATCTATGGGTGTGATGGCATTGGGCTACCTTCTGTTGGAGCAGCCAGAAGCACAGCCAGCAGAATGAGAGAATCAGCACCTTCTTTGGCATGGTTGGTAGGGAAAGGTGTCAGGAGAGGAAGAGAAGTGTTGCCTGTCTCTCGCGGTCAGACAACGAACTTTGCCGTTTGGGGTACTGGATTTAGAGGTAAAGCAGATTTCACCAACCCCACATCATGCTTTCCTCCCCACACTATAGGGTTAACTTCATTCTGGACTCGGAGGGGAAGCATTTCACAATTACGGTCAGTTAACTGCATTAACAAATAAGCTTTCTCCACTGGGAATCGGAGGGAGATGCTTTTGGGTGTACAAAAGATTTGAGCATGTAGTTTACACAATAAATCCCTTCCTAATAAATTCACTGGACCATTCATTAGCAGAAAGGAATGCTGAACTGAGATAGGACCCAGCGTAGCCATACAATCATTAGTCATGAAATGTCGTTCAGGTTTTCCAGTAACTCCTATTACACATTTTTCAATTCTGCTTTGTGGTGCCGCTCCCTTAGGTATAGCCGAATGAGTGGCCCCCGTATCTACTAGTAATTCAAAAGTCTTTTGCCCTAATTTTAGGGGAACCACTGGAAATCGTGCGTCACACTTAAACTGTACCATTCCGGATTCATAAACTTCAGGACCCCAGGGGAGCGGCACCTCCCTTCATTCATGATCCACAGAGAACTGACCCACTACAGGTTTACAATCAGCTTTTAGTCTGAGGGGACATTCTCTCTGCCAATGTCCTTCTTCACCACACTGATAGCATCCAGTATTACTGGAACTCACATTTCCACCTTGTCTGCGCCCCCTACCGAATCCACCCCCTCGTCCACCCCTAAAGCCGTGACTCCAGCCTCTGCCCCTTCCTCTGCCTCCCAACATAACCACTGCCAACAGTGACACCTGATCCTTTAGATCCTTTTGTTTTTCCTTCTTTCTTTCCTTTTCTTTTAATTCTTCTCTCCCATTGTAAACACGGGTAGCAATACTAACTACTTCGGATAAGCTTTTGCCTTGCATTCCATCTGGATGTTCCCTAAACCTTTTTGCAATGTCCTCTGCGCACTGTGCCATATATACCAGCTTAATCATTTCTTGTCCAGATTCTGATTCTATATCCAAATTACTGTGTTTTCTAACCTCCTTCGTTAATCGAGTGCAGAACTTGGAGGGGTGCTCATTAGGGAACTGCACACATGCAGTAACCTTACTCCAATTTGGGGTAGCCTCTCCTGCTTTTAACCCATGTAGCACAGCCTGTCGATATTGACTCAATTTTTCCTTATCCCCTTCCTTATTCGGATCCCAATTAGGATCAGATGTGGGCAGTGCTTCATTGTGAGTCATCCCATAAAATGCAACAGCTTTTTCCTTAACTCTTTGACGCTCATCTTCAGTTAGAAGGGTATCTAGTAATTGGTTCACATCTGCCCAGGTTGGTACGTGAATAGAAAAAATGGTTTTAAACATTCTTCCCACCTCTTCAGGATTATCCCGAAGGCGGGGCATAGATCGTTGCCAATTTAATAAATCTGCCGTTGTAAATGGCGTATGCGTGAGCACCATCGTAGGCGATCCACTAGTCTGAGGTACAGGATAAGCTCGCAAAGGAGCTTGAAATTCTGGTTTATCCTCAGGGGTTTCTCCTTCCAAAACATCTACCCCTCCTCTAGGACTTCGCCGCAAAGGAACATTCAAGGGAATATACCTATCCTCCTCTCCTTCCGATTGAACTATCGGAGCATAAGGTAGGTTTTTTTTAATGGAATCTTCTAAACAAACTGCCTCAAAAGCGGTACGTCCTTCTTTTGGCTTATAATTATACCACACAAATAAATAATCCATTGTCCTGGTCTAAGATCAACTAGAATATCCCGCAGGGAATTCATCCTGTCTGCGGAAAAGGTTCCGCAGCTTGGCCAATCCTTAGTCGGGGACAAATGAGCAGAAAAGGAAGGCCATTGTATTTGACACAAATTTTTCATCTTGGATTTTGCTAAACCAGTAGTCCCAGAAATTTCCTTCCAATCTCTAAGTATCAGAGACAACGGGGCGTCCCCCGGGCATTTACTGCCAAATTGTCCCATCTTGACGAAAGGACTCTAACCCTTCTATCTCGTGTAGAGGAAAAGGGACTCTAACCCCACCTCCCTGCGTCGAGCGCTCACTTACCTCTCCAGGGGACTTGAACACCTGGACTGGGAATCAAACCCAGGCTGGGGACTCTAACCCCGACAACTTGGATCCTGCGCAAACCTGGACTGGGACTCAAACCCAGGCAACCTGGATCCTACTCAATGGGTAGGTGGACGTTGCTGGATTTCTACGAGCTTCAGCTGGTTCACAAAACTCGCCTTATCGCCAGCGCAGAGATCAGATCACTAGGCAAGGCTCTTCTAAACCAAAAGATGCGCGCTGCGTTGCCTCAGTGTCCAATCCCCCCGCTGGAGAGTCAGACGAGTCCCGGCAGAGTCGCCAAAAGTTGTTGGGGACTCTGGTACCCCAAACAGCAAAGTTCATTGTCTGACTGCGAGAGACAGGCAACACCAGCAAAGTTCAAATATAATGCTCTTTATTGAAGAGTGCACACGACAATAGAGAGCGAGCTCGTCTCCAAAGAGAACCAGCTAACTTCTTTGCAAAATTACCTAGGTTTATATAGACAGCTCCGTCGCATCATCATAATTGCAATTAACTAGTTAAGTAGCCACCCCCCTTCTTTTGAAACTAGAAACTGTTACCATACATTCTTTTTTATGTTCTACAAGATTAAATGTTTTACATGATTTATGATACCTTAACAATCACTAATCAATCTAAAATGTAATTGTTAGGAATAGACATAGAACAGAAACAGGGAGTACTGCACAGGGAGTCTGGAAGTTTGGAATCTTGGCTTCTTATGAGTTCTTTAAACGAATTGTTTTTACCTCAGTACGTTTGGTACCATGTTAGGAATACAGTCCCTTTCTTATCTCATGGTTGCTTAACTTTGTGAGAGACAGACCTGCAACTCCCTGGGACTTTCCATTTATAAATTACCCATAAACCTCTGTTAGGCTGTTAGCTTGACTTTATTCAGGTTGACACAACTGGCTTTGGGTTACATTTTATTTAGGCCTAACAGAAGCAAGGACTGCAGTGTCTGAATGAGTGAAGCTTGAACCATAGTTACATAATACATGCATCCGACAAAGTGGGTATTCACCCACGAAAGCTCATGCTCCAATACATCTGTTAGTCTATAAGGTGCCACTGGACTCTTTGCTGCTTTTACATAGTTAAATAAACTCCCATACAGCTCAGATGCTCAGCAGAGGGAGAAGTATTGTGGCACTTTGAAGTTTTGCATAAGGGGATACACCTGACACTAGGGAATAACTGCTGTGCCTGATCCATGATGTTACTGATGGTCAAAAAGTTACCCTGAGGCTGTTCTGTCTCAACTTCCTCCTGAATCCTTTCTGAGACTGAGGCCCGGTCTACTAAACATTTAGGTCATCATTGATATAGTGCTGAGGGAAGTGAAAAATCCACACACCTGAGCACCGTAGTTATGCTGACCTAAATCCTAGCATAGATGCAGCTAGGTCAATGGACAAGTGCTACTGTCACTCAAGGAGGTGGTGTTTCTACAGTGACCATGTCTACATATACAGCGCTGCAGTAGCACTGCTATACCAATACAGATGCACCACTACAGCACGTGTGGTGTAACTTATGTTGCTCATGGGGTGGAATATTCACACCCCTGAGCGACATAAGTTTTGCCGACATAAGTGGAGGTGTAGACATAGCCAGTGATGGAAAAAGTCCTCTTGTTGCTGTAGGCTGAGGCTATGTCTACACTACCATGTATGGAGATATAACTTATATCGCTCAAGGGTATGATTATTCCACCCCCTTGAGTGACATAAATTACACCGACATAAGCACCGGTGTGAAGTTATTCTAGATTTACCTTAGTGTAAAGGAGTACAGAATTTGGCCCAAAGTTCTCTTACTCATGCAGCCCAGATCTTAAACACTAGGCCTAGGGATAAGTAGTTATGGGGATGAGGGGCAGTGGTTCCAATTCAGATATTTCTTGAGAGGTAGGGCAAATTATAGTCCTTGCCCCCAGCAGGGACCCCATTCCGATTCCCCCCACTAAAAAAATAAAAAATAAAAAATTGAATGGCATTGTAACCCTGTGGCATTGGTGAGGGACATTTGTTGTTTCAGTCAGTGTGGGACCTTGGAACCATGAATTAAAAAGTGAGCAAACCAGAGTTTCCAGCTGTGATGAGAAACTGACAAGCTGACCTCATCCTGCTTGACTGGTTCTGTTACATAGCTGTTAATGGCCCCAGGGATAAGACAATGGGAGAAAGGAGAGGAAATTTTGTTCCTCTTGCAGTGAAAAGGGATGGGAATGGAGAATTGTGCAAGCACTACAGGGTAGATTCTCACTAAACTAGTGTATGTCTGCCCAGCGTGGCTATGGCTGGGCTACCTGAGATAGCTTGAATCCAGCTAGTGCAGGTACAAATAGCAGTGAAGATAGTGCAGTGTAGGCTTCAGAGTGGGCTAGCGAGCTGAGTATGTACCCAGGGTGTCGCATGCTTATACTACCTGTGCTGAAGCCTGCAATGCACTGTCTTCACAGCTATTGGTACCTGCACTAGCTGGATTCAAGCAGGCTCAGGTAGGCTATCTCATGCACAGCTTTTGCAGTGTAGATATGTCCTAATCACTTTCCTGAACTTGCACTCAGCTGCCCTCTCTGCCTGCTGAATGCCTCACTTCAATCCTCCCATTGCCCTTGCTGGTGCCCTGGGGTCACCCTCTTTGTATTGTTCTGTCTCCCTGCTAATGGCTCCATATTATCCCATGTTGCCATGTCCCCCTGCTGACTGGCGGTGTTACACTCCAGTTGCCCTCTCCCATTTGCTGACTGCCTGGTGTTGTGTGCTTCTCTCACGGTGTCACATTTTCTCATTGGGTAAATCCCATTTCTTGAAGAGAGCAGGAATGCTATAAGGCTGAAATAAAAGGAGGGTAAATACCAGAATCCATGAGCCTTGTGACGGACTTCCTTCTCCACAAACCAGAAAGATCAGGCAGACTGAGGTTGCTTCTCTTAGCCCCACAAACTATTACTTCTATTTATATAGACTTGGTAATTGTAACTTATGGATGGATTCCTCACCCCATCCTATTCTTATCCCCTGTCTGTCTGCAGGTCTGGAGAGAAAAGCACCCCATTGCCTCATTTCTCCCCGAGTCACAAGTTCTTGCCCTGCAGATCATAAGGTTTCTGGGGTAGAAAGAAGTGCCATCTCTAAGAGTGAAAGAACTAAAAGGTACTTTTGTTAGCTGCTGGTGCCACTCTGTGGGCCTTACCTGCATCACATTTCATGCAGCTTCACAATATTTGTTCACCTCCTGTGTTGCTGTTTAAATGTCTTATCCCCCAATAACCATGAATTAAAACAGGCAAGGCGATGGTGAGAGGAGTTTAGAAAGGGATCTTACTGACAGCAAATAGCTTCAATGCTTGAGTCCCGGTGCACATGTGGTGCCCAGCACAAGGCTTTTCCTTGTGTTATCCTTTGGACATTTTTCCAGTGTTATTTACTGAGGCAAATGCATTTGCTGAAGAGTGAAATGGTGGCAAATAAGAGGAAGTTCAAAGGAGAGACTGTGGAGCTAGATATCTGGGGGTTAGATTAGATGACCCCTGCAATCCCTTCTAATACTATGATCTTCTGAGTCTGGAGCTGAAATCTACCAGTTATTCAGGGTTTGTCTGACCTACAGCAAAGGCTCACCAGAGCAGTGAGTTCAGTCCTTGAGGGGGCCACTTAGGGATCTGGGGCAAAAATTGGTCCTGCTAGTGAAGGCAGGGGGCTGGACTTGATGACCTTTCAAGGTCCCTTCCAGTTCTAGGAGATTGGTATATCTCCAATTATTATTATTATTATTTGTTCCCTAACAATCGTGCAGTACATTTATAAGGGACACTGAGTTTTGAATATTCATATATACATAATTTTGTTAAGATCGCACAGATATAAACAGATATTGTCCATCACCATGACTTGAAAATGAAAAATGAACGAACAAAAGTAAAGCCTTCCTGAGCGAGCCCTGTGTGTGTGTGTGTGTGTGTGTGTGTGTGTGTGTGAGAAAGAGCGAATTGCTGCCTCTCTCTACAGACAGCAGAGTTCTTAGGGATTTAAAGGCACATTACACAGAAAACAAAGGTATAACAGTCACGTAGCCAAATGAACCACAGTTGTAAATACATCTCAATTAATTTAAATCAGTATTATTGGAAAGTTGCCATTACCAAACCTTGTGGAAGAAAAGAAAAAGAAATAGACAATTTAAACTGAAATTGGACTAATTTGAATTTAGTATTTTGAAAAGGGTAAAGAACTTGAATGCCAAGTATTATTGAAAGATTAATGGAGAATTCTTCTTAAGCTGTGTGAATGTTTAAAAAGTACAATCTGAGTGCTAGGTATTAGGCCATGATTTCTTATGGTATCATTTAATTTCTCAGTGTCTGTGCTTTGTTATTTGAAATTATGATTTACCATTTAAACTCCACTTGACAAACACTGGGCCTGATCCTGCACCATTAAAGCCAATAATCGTTTACTAATGGGAACAGGATCCAGGCTGTGAAGCAGCTTGTCCATTGCTATGATAAAATAAGAATTGGGAATCCAGAACTAATTCCCCAGTTGAATGTATCATGGAGATGTGTTTGATTAGGGTGATTGGTGTAAGATTGGTGTAAGACCCAGTAAAAAAAGGACATTAAAATGTTTCAGGACCGTGTTTAATTTTTAAAAATAGATTCATAGATCTGTAGATTCATAGAATTTAAGGCCAGAAGGGGTCCTTAGATGATCAAGTCTGACTTCCTGTATAACACAGGCCATTACATTTTACCTAGTGATCAGTTTTCATTGAAGTATATAAATAAAAACCATTTGAAAGGCAGGAAATGTGGACTCAAAATTCCACAAACATCTTTAGCGCTGACTCTGGATCAGCTCCAACGGTGATATTGGTATAACGTGTATTACATATGAACACATATATGCCTAAATCTAAGGCCTGGTCTAGCTCTCATTGAAGTCAATGACATGATTTCCATGGTCTCCAGTGCTGATGGATCAAACCTATAAGCAAGATAGGGCTGGGGCCATATGTTAGAGGGGACAGACAGATGACTTCAGCCCTGCAGGAAGCCTCGCCCTGAAGTATGGACAGTGGGTGGGATGCCAGAGAACTGTGTGACCCCGCAGTTGCAGAGGGTTTTGGGAGCTCAGGATGTAGAAGGAAGGCAGGACAAGTTCCCAGCAGCAGAAGTTAATGGGCTGGAGAAACTGTCTTATGAAATAAGGATAAAAAGCCATTTTAGGTTGGCCGTCTGGAAAAGCTTCCTGATGGTGAGATGTATTAGGCTGTGGTATGGACTCCCAAGGCAAGTGGATCAAGAAAATTGTTCACCAATCATTAATAGGGTTGACTAGCATCACATGTACATTACGTGTGTCCCAACTATGGGCTTTATTTGTTGTTAGATTGTAATATGCAGTACTGTTGCTAGTGTGTAAGATCATGAAGTGAAAGAGTTTAAAAAACATTATGCAGGCAAGGAGAGGATGTGATCTGCTGCTGCAATAGAGAGCCACACTATCAGCATTTTAATATCATTTTTTATTCACAGTGATTGTTATATTAGCAAGGGATAGATCTTAGTTGAGAGAATGGCAGAATGTTTACCTGCTTGAAGAATTCTCAGAGGTCACAGTTTAATTATTGCACATCACCTCTCAATAGATCCCTCCAATTCATCACAGCTTGGAGGATGGTCATATTTTGAAAAGTGACTGTATAAATGGCATTGTGGGGCTCCATGCATATAATCTTTCTGGGACTCCAGATCAAATTAATAAAAATAAAAATGTTGTTTTTTTCTAGCTGCTGACTCTGCAAACTCAGCCTGAGCTCCAAGAATCAAGCAGGGTTCTTTTTTCCCCATACATCTCCACCAATAATAAAAGCACTCCAGGACAAATTCTGCCCTCGGTAACACTTGTGCAGTCCCATTCCCATCAATGGCTTTGCACAGGTGTAACCAGACTTTAGTAAATAAGTCTGTGGATGATGCAGAAGAAGGCTTAGACTCCAGCTTCTGAACTGTGATGGCTCTTCAGGATGAACACACATAAAAAACATATTTTAGTCACTAAAGTCAGTCACTCTGAGTTTGATACATGCACACAGAAGAGCTACTGAATGAAAAGTCACCATTTTTACAGTCACTTTTCAGAATATAATGCACCCTAAATACTTTATTAAGAGAATAATCACAAATATTAGAAATTTAACAGACTCAACAGCACTCTTGCTAATGCTCTACACACTCATTTCTCAAGGGTGATGTTGTGCTTCTCATTTTGAGGCTTGAATTTTCCTTCAATGCAGCTGATGATGTGAAGGGAGTGGGGGGGACGTTTCATCCACCTCAATGTATTTCATATGCTAAAAGGAGAGAAAGGGTATGATGCATGGGTAAAAATTGAATTGAATTCTTTGGTCTGGAGCCAGGATGCCTTCACCATCCAAAACAGAGATCGATTGGATAGAGACCTACAATATGGAACACCTCAGTGACAATTCATTCTGGATTCTTTAGCCTTCAAGGCCACCACTGATTAACGTGGAAGAGAGGAGTCAAATGGTGCATGCAGAAATGGCAGGACTGTGATCTTTTTGGAGAAGGGGAATGACAACAGAATAGACAGAGCAAAATCCACTTACAGGGGTCAAATCCACTTCCACTGCTTTCCTCGGGGAGGCTGGATTGACCTACAATGAACAAAAATCAGAGGCTTATTTCTGGAAACTCTACATAGTTAGAATAATTAAGTGCTTTGAGAGCTACTGATGAAAAGTGCTACATCAGAGCTAGGCATTATCATTATTATGTTAGTCAGAACTAAACCTGCAGTGGTGTAACCCACTGGTCAATAAGTGTTATATGTCTCTTTCTCAGCCCGACCCACAGAGAATGGGAGTCTGCTTGCACTCTGAGCCTGTCTTTTTAGTTCAATCTGTAATGACTCATGTTTAGCTGTGGAGGTCCCTGGTTCAATCCCTGGTGTTGGCCCAGATGACACTCATTACAGTGGGAAGTCCCTTTAATCCATGGATATTAGGATAGATCATATACACCTGAGGAGAGCATTTATATGGCACTGGACCCAGCTTGTCCTTTCCTGAGGGCCAAATCAGGGAGCTGCTTAGGTTGTGGGTGCGTAGGAGGCTAAAATTCAGTGCATTGTGGAGGATTCAGGTGCAAGGAGTGGACTAGGGGCTTCTTTCACCTTGTCAGTCTCTCTTGGCAGATAAGTAGAGAAATGTAAAAGCAGTAACAAAGTAACAGAAAGAAACAGAATTAACTTACCCATAGATTGCCCACTGGGCTCCCAGCCTAGCTCTCCACTGACTTGTCCACTAGGTTCACCACTTGCTTCTCCGCTAAGCTCCTCACTTGCTTGCCCAGATTCAAAGGCATCAGATTCCTCTTGGAGAAACAAAAGAGAATAATATATAAATATGTATCACAATTAGATAACAACTCTCCCTCAGTAATGTTATCCTTATGCTTTGGGCTCTAGTCCCATGGGATCAGGGAACAAAATATACACAGTGTATGATGCTCTCATTTGCTTCTATTTTTTGCCTCCCTTCCAATAGGGCCTGGGGTGCTTTATTATACACCTTTACCTCGATATAACACTGTCCTTGAGAGCCAAAAAATCTTACCGCGTTATAGGTGAAACCGTGTTATATCGAACTTGCTTTGATCCACCAGAGTGCTCAGCCCCGGCCCCACAGAGCACTGCTTTACCACGTTATATCAGAATTCGTGTTATATTGGGTCGCGTTATATCGGGGTAGAGGTGTAATTAGGCTGATTGCTTAGGAGGTAAAGCAAATGGACCAGAATATAGTAAAGGATGGATACACTTACCAGATTAGATCCTCTGTAAAAATAAAAGAGAAGTTCATCAGAATAGACAAGAACTTGTCCAGCTCAGAAACATTCCCACATATTCAGGGCTCATTTCCCATCCTGATCACATGCATCTGAATGTGTGTACAGGTCAAACACAAGGAGAAGGTTACTGAGGTTAACCAGAATGTGCAGGAAACAGAACAGACCTAGACATGTTTGGAGACTTGCCAAAGAGGAGGTTTCAATGTCAGTAATTTAAACCAGCAGCTCATTCCAAAAGAAATCAAAACAAAAATTGTCCTACACCAAAATCTTGATCTGCAGACAGCCCATATTTAGGGGAATAGCGACTAACTGTGCCTTTTTCTCCAATTCTTGTACAGCAGTGAGCACGTTGTCAGAGGGGTAACAAATAATAACAATATTGAAATAACTGGATTTATTGGGTAAGAAGCACAGAAGAGAGGATTGTGAGAGCCTTAAGCTGGAGAAAGAAAGAGAATGGATCAAATCCATCCCTGTGTGACGCCAGGGACGTTCATAATGTGTTCAGGTTACCTTGTGCTTGTATGAGAGGAGGCATAAGCAAAACAAGCAGCGCTGGGAGGATCAAGATCTTCGGCATAGTTGGTATCTTGTGTGAAGCCTGAGTGGCAGGTGAAGAAATAAAATGAAGGTTTCAGTGTCCAGCTGAAAGGAGCTAGGGGTGTATGTAAAGCAAATCCCCAGTCCTGCCCTCTCCACAATCTACCTGAGAACAAGAGGTTCAAGTTACACACATGTAGGATAATAAAAATAAGTTTAGTTAAGGAAATATATATATGTGTTATAAATAAAGGCCTTGAAAATAATGAGTTATAATGTCAAAAGGAATGAAGTAGAGATTTCCAGACATGCAAATATCATAGAATCATAGAAGTGTAGGACTAGAAGGGACCTCAATAGGTCATCTAGTCCAGTCCCCTGCAATCAAAATAGTAATAGCAGCAAAGAATCCTGTGGCACCTTATAGACTAACAGATGTTTTTGCAGCATGAGCTTTCGTGGGTGAATACCCACTTCTTCGGATGCAAGAAGATGTATGCTGCAAAAACATCTGTTAGTCTATAAGGTGCCACAGGATTCTTTGCTGCTTCTACAGAACCAGACTAACACGGCTACCCCTCTGATACTTGACAAAATAGTAATAGGCATTTCCCACATCTAACTTCTGTGATCTGGTTCCAGGCATATTATCAGGAACACTGTTCTGTTTCTTTCCCAATAAGCAGACTTTGTTACACTTTATCCCAGGAATTGCCTTCCCAGGAAATGCTGAAGATTGCTAGGGATCTTGAATACTGAGTTTTCTGCTAATTGACAGAATTCATTCTCATAGGACAAGGTGTGAAATGTCACAAACTCCCATCTCTGCAGAATTAACCCTGACCTATATTAGACAACTTTACCCCATTCCCTGATAAACTGTCTGTAAAGCAGCCTGTAGGAACAATGCACCCAATTCCCCCCAAAAAGGGTTTAAAATTTTCCATATTAAGAGATTTCAGATACTTGTCTAACACTTTACTAGTTACCTTTCTCAAGTCATTAAAATGTCTGTTTTAGGCTGTGTCTGCTGAACAAGGTCACTACATCCTGCTTGCATTCTTTTAATTATCTTGTTCAACCCTCACAGAGCTAATACTATGTGGATACTATGTCAAGGGAGGCAGCACTTATCAGGAAAGGCTAAGGGAGTGGGTAAAAGGGCAGAGAGAAACCCTGAGACAGAACCATCAGGAATCAAAGCCACTGAACTGAGACCAAGGAAAAAGCAAGGACAATCTAAGCAGTCAGAGGATTCCAGATAAAAGAAGCAAAAGAGAGAGAAGCAAAAGAGAGAGAAGTTACTAGAATGCTGTAACACCAGCTTTGACCAGCCTAATTAATTTTAATAACTATTTATTTTGATTTCTAATATACAAAGTTTTTTTAGAGAATCTCTCTCCTCTTTGGAGACAATTCCACTGTCTCAAAAGATTTGACTCAATACTTTGAATTTCTAAAGCATCTTCCATCCAAAGTTCTGCAGATTTTACAAACATTCATGAATTAATCTTAACACCCAGTTGAGCATTATTATTTGCATTTTACAGATGGGAAAACTGAGACAAACAACAGAGGTGAAGTGACTTGCCACATTCAACTAGGAAGTCTATGGCAAAGCCAAGAACAGAGCCCAAGTTTCCTGATGCCGAGGTCTGTGAGTTAACCATATGGCCATTTCCTCTTCTCAAATGTTTCTCAGATAGGCAACCTATTTTTCCTTTGCTAAGTTTTTTTCCTATTTTCTTCTATTTATACCCTCATTGATCACTTACACAGTTCCTCCCCTCCTTGGCATTTCAACCCTTATTATTCAATCTTCTTCAGAAAGGTGACTTCCAAGTCTTCTCTAAAGTTTTATAATTAAGAAAGCCTGGACAGCCTAGCTTTAACACTTCAGAAAAAGAGATTGCCATATATCTCATCAGAGAGGAAAAAGTCCTGAGTCAAAGGCTTTATATGTTTGTGTGTATGTGTCCGTGCGTGCATGTATGGGTGAGAGAGAGAGATTTTGTTTGCCAACTGCTGAAGGGCCAGAGATTCCATTATCCTGATGTGGAGCCTAAGAAGCCATGGTCCGTGAAGCAAGCTGTACCTGAGAATCACCAGACTGATGAATTAAAGACCTGATCAGCTGATCTTGCCACAACATCCAAAATGAAACCAGAGCTGAGCAGGTAACCGAAAGAACCCGCTAAACACCTGCCCATCTGTCATCCATTGATTTTTGTCAGCCAGCAACCATCAACATCCAGATATTTTTGGATAGAACCTAAGAAACACTAAGTAGAAACCAAACACTGACAACTGAAAACCACAAACTCAGCTAACAGTCCCACACATACAGTAATATCTTCCCTCTGCTGAGAATGAGAGAGAGATTAAACCTCTCAACTGAAGAGGTCTAAAACATTGTAATGGGCTGTGTGCCAAAGCCACATGGCAGCAGACAGGATATGGGAGCTCTGTATGCCAGTTTTGCAGTAACCAACCAAGATGACACCTTAAATCTTTTTAATTCACAATTCCTTTTTTTAGTCAAAAGATTATCCCCCCTTCAGTTTTAGTGAGCTACACACACACACACACACACACACACACACACACAGCTCTCTGCAGCATCATTCATAGTTACCTTTCGGAAGATTGACCTCTCCACTGAAGATCCTTCTGCAGCAACCTGACACCTGGTTATCTGCTTACATGTCTGTCTGGCTTACAGTCAGCGATGATTTCTAATTGGTTTGAAAATTGTTTCTCATTTCCATATTTGCATATATGCAATTTACTCTGGAGCTGCCCATTTCTGAACTGGTGACTTACTGTAAGGGCTAGGAGTTTATGTGGCTGGTATTGCAGGAGCTAGCAATGAGATTTCCCAGTACATAGTTCTCCTACTGATTTTTACTTCTGGTTTCTGCTGTTTTATTGGACAAATGACATAAAACCCCATATAGTTTTAGAATCAATAGATTCATGGCCTTCTCTTACTTTTAATGAAGGGACTAATTAATTCAGATTGGAGATTTAATTTGTTAGTGTAAGGTTATTTGAGGTCCATAGGTTAAAGACAGCTATTACTAAAGAGACAACCTCAATTTGAAATCTAGTCAATTTATTATATATATTGCCAGTAATCATTTCAGGTTCTTTAGCTGTCTACGAGGCCTCCTGCCAATTCTTATGGTTGTACAACTACATTTCTCTAATTAAAAAAAAAATGTTTCTCTCCTCTGTTGCTGTGTCAGGTTATACCAGGCATAATTTTGGCCCAGTGCATGTATCTGCGGTGTGCAAAATGAAGTCGTGAGCATGCTATGCTCAGTACAAAAAATTAATATCTTTGCCTTATCAGTACTATTTTTTTCCAATCTCACTTCCATTTCCCTTAAGGGCAGCTACCAGCATGACAAGCTCAAGCTGTTTTTTAATAAAACTCTTTATTTTTTACAATAGGCTCATCAGAAATCAATACAGTACATTGAAAACAATAACATAAATGCAAATAGAGCTAAATGCCCAAATACAGGGGCCCAATCCTGCATGTGCTTTTCTTGCCGGACTTGCACTCTAGGAGTGGGGCCTGTAAATTTTAGCCTACACAGAGAAGGTAGAAGCTCCACACTTCAGAACTGGTAGAACATAGGAAATCTTTTATTGGACCAACTTCTGTTTGTAAGCGAGACAAGCTTTCTTGTAATTTAATTAGGATGTAATTTAAGAACAAACACTAAGTAAAATTAAATACATCAGAATTTGAGCCTGATGGAGCTCAGTTCATGCTGAGGATAGTGATTTCACTGAAGCTGCAGAAGTTGGACGATTAACACAAAGTAAAGCGTTGCAGTAAGTTAGACGGACCAGGATGAGATACTTACCTGGACCAATTCAGGTTGAACTACGGGTAGCCTAAACAATGAGATGAACCTGAATAAGTCCCCACCCCACCCTAACCCTTTCCAAAGTTTGGAGACGGGTTAGAAACTCAGGACCAGATCAGAAGTTGGCAGCTGGCTTTCATCTATAATTGTGGCAACTGGAATAGCTTATTCCACAATAGCTTTTGTGACAAAATCAGGCTGGATAGCTGTCAGAGAGTGGTGGAAGGTGGTATAGCCTTGGAATAATAAAGGCCCTTTTCCGTATAAGCTGAGAAGGGTCAACTAGAGACATGTGAGTCCAGTTAGGGGATGCCTGAGACATTTAAAAATCCCTCCTCTGGTGAGGGAGGAGGAGGAGAAGAGAGAAGCTGCTGCCGAGCTAGTGGCAGCAGAGCAAGAGAGGCTTCTCCAGGCTGATCTCCTCCCTACAGGGGAAACAACCAAACTCACTGCCTGTTTAGGGGAAGGACTGGCACTGCAAGGCCAGTAACAGGACAATACCCCACAGACAGGGGTCATGAATAGGTATCCCCCTTTATTTTGTGTTAGTGAATTTGTTTCTTTTGTTTAGTGAAGGAGCACTCCTTGGGCCTGCCCGGAGGCCTACCTTGAAAATAGTACTAAATAAACAGAGTGGGAAGACAAACACTGTCCAGTGTGAGGCTGATTCACCCCAAATCCCACCACTGCCAGAAGGGGAAGCACTAAGCCATGTGAGAGGGAGGAGATGCCTTTCTGCACTATGTCAAGCCAGTTCTCTGTGTAGACAAGCTCTAACTCCAGGTTTGAATTTTGCATCTTATCATTTGATAATTGCTGGCATTATGGAAATAAGCAATAAATTCAAATGGTTCAGTTTTCAAAGAAACTACATGGATGAGACGCAACTGCAGTGTGATTGTGATGTTCCCCTGGTGTTATCTGGACCGTTGATCTGCTAGGTCACTCCAATCCTTGACTCTGGGAGCCAGCCTTACCCTGCTCTGCTGTGAGACCCCACACTCCCGGGCTGTTCACGCACAGCCTCTAGCATGTAAGCTGCTCCCAGCTACTTGGGTGAGCATTTTTGGCCAGCCACTGCTTGGATTGTGCAAACCAAAGGGGACACTGGCCAATATCTCCAGTCCCAGACACAACCCTGGGAACCTCCATCTTGCAGTGTCCAGTTATGCCCTCTGGACGCTGCAAGCTTATATGAATTTGTCAATTTAACAAAGAAATTGATATGCACCAGGCTTGTTATCCCAAGGGGAGGATGTGACGAAGTGGGAATATTCTTACTGTTTTCTCAGAGTGCTGTGTGGGTGCCTCAGTTTCCCCTATGCATTTCTCGAGTGTCTAGGGGTGTGTGATTGTTGCAGAGCCATAGGGAGGCAGTGAGAATGGTCAACACCCTGTCTCCTGGCAACTGATGGCCTGGACCCCTCCTCTGTGAAGGGGACAAAGAGATCAGGTGACCTCCTGGCCTGGGAAAGAGACAAAGGTGAGAGTGTTTTCAGTTTAGAGCTGGCTGGGAAGAGGGAGAGGAGCCCAGACAGGGCTCTGGCCTCCCTGCCCCCATCTCCCCCCCACAAGATGGACCTAACTGAGGGGGTCCTGTTGTCTGTACCTGCAAGACCTGCCTTGGACTGTGTTCCCGTCGTCTAAATAAACCTTCTGTTTTACTGGCTGGCTGAGAGTCATCGTGAATCACAGGAAGCCGGGGGTGCAGGGCTTTGTCTCCCCCAAGTCCGTGACAGAATCTCTGACACACTTCAAACCAAATGCTCTGCTTCAGGTAGAATAAACAAACGAATTTATTCACTACAAAAGATAGATTTTAAGTGATTATAAGTCAAAACACAAGAAGTCAGAGTTGGTCAAATTAAATAAAAGCAAAACACATTCTGAGCTGATCTTAACACTTTCAATGCCCTTACAAACTTAGATGCTTCTCACCACAGGCTGGCTGGTTGCCCTTCATCAAGGCTCTCTCCTTTGATCAGTGCTTCAGTCGCTTGGTGGTGGTTTCTGTAGTTGGAGTTAGAAGAGAGAGCGCATTGCAAACGTCTCTCCTTTTTATTATGTTCTTTCCTCTTGGCTTTGTGCCCCACCCCTTCAGAGTCAGCTGAGCATTACCTCATTGTAGTCCCAAACTGACCAAGGAAAGGGGGGTGACTCACTCAAGAGTCCAACAGATCCTTTGTTGCTGCCTAGGCTGGTGTACTTTGTTCCTGTGAGTCTGGGCTGGGTTTGTCCCATACATGCCCTGATGAGGTGTGAACTGCCCCTCTGTTCTTGAAGAGTTTTGCCTGGGCTTGTTTTAAGCCATGAGGACATATTTTCAGCCTCACAACTATATACATGAAATTACAACCTATAATATTACTATAACAACAATACTCAGTGCATCATGAGCCTTCCAAAGACACCCAACATGACAAACGTTGCATTGGATACCACACAATCATATTATAAGGATGAACATGAGGGTGCAAGGTGTTCCCCCGAGGTACAGAGTGTCACAGTGATCAAACTGAAAGCCTATCTTTTATCAAAGTCATTTAAAAGAAAGAGCAATTTATGAGCACTTTCAACCAGCATTTGATGATCTTTCATTGAAGAGAGACTTGCTGAGTTGAGTTATCTGGAAAAGATTGAGACAAAAGGTATTAATTACAGACTTTTCTTTTGAATGCATAACCAGACTAGAGTACCCTCTCTTGGGGAGAAGGAGAGGAGTTGTGTCATTTTGGGCTTTGTCATAAATTTAAGCACCAAGAACTAGTGATCGTGAATATGAAGGGGGAGCCATTGCCACAACATGCCCTCTTTAGGCCTATTGCTTGTACCAGGTTCCTCCACCTTTCCCCATTCCCATGATACCCACACCACAACTGCCACAGGAGCTGCTGTTTTGTCTTCACTCTAACAATTTCCTGGGAGAACAGTCATGAGAGAGAATAAACACATTCTGCGGGTCTGTGGGAAATTATTCAGCTCCTGTCAGTAGTAGGGCTGCTTTCTACGCTCCATTCTTTGCAAAAGCCCAATGTTCCAATGTCACTCCCATCCCCAGCATGATGTGCCCTCTGTCTGGACAGACACTGATCCCCACAAGACTTTTTTCCTATCTCCACAGCTGGATAAATGTCCCCATATGCCTGATATTGACAGCTGCAGTACTTTTCTGAAATTGCACCCTGCAATCCACTGGGGCCCTGCTGTCATTACTATGAGGATTTTTTATTTGAAGCTCCTGGCAGAGTCTATTGTTCTTTGGGGTACACTAGGTCCAAGACTAACACACCTTGTGCTGGGTGGCAGCACACAGGGTCTCCCTTAGTCCTGGCCTTGACTCAGCAGTTATGGAAGCAACTACAGGCTACACTAACAGTATGATGGTTAAGGTATATGGTGTATTTGTGGGGTTATCTCCCATCCAACTTGAAAAATCTAAAATTAAGTTACCACTTCTAAAAAGTGGCCTCAAATAAAAGGAGCAGAATCCTCGTAGTTAACCTGATTGGTAATTCCACCAAAATGTGGATTGTGTCAGAATTTGCTTAGTAAAGTATAAAATGGCCCATTATACACAAAACCAGCAGGGGGAGCTAGATATTATCTGAGTGCAGCTGTGAAGTGGCTGGACAAGAGAATTGTAATGGGGATGTAGCTGAAGGGGGTCCTTCCACATCCTGGTCTGATGCCTGAGCATATTTTCATTAAAACAAATTATTGGATAAAAGTGACTTACTCTGTGTCAATTGGTCTGCAGCACTTACCATCACACGTTTACACAGCGCAGAGCTAAGAGGATCACAGTAACTAGCAGAATCAGTGTAATAATCCCAAGGACTGCAATAATATACAACCAGCCTGAGCACTGAGAGGTGGGACCTGCCCATAAGAAAAGGAAGAGGTGGTTTGCAATGGAATGAAGCTGCTGACGTTTAGCACTGTGTTGCCTGTTTTGCCTCCCAGAGAAATACCTTTTCCATCACTGGAGAAAACTCATACCCATAATCTGACCTGCTCTAATTTCTAGCCTGAAAATGTGAACTTCAAAGGCTGAAAACCCAGACAGCAAATAAAAAGAACCCCAAATGTACTATCTTTAAGGTCTCCAAATTGTTAAGCCAATCTCTAGATTTTGGAGGCCTGACCCATAACGTTGAATGCTTGTGGTTCTACTTTATAGAAGTGGTAAATAACCTGAGCCTTATGAAGAGATGGAAAGCAGGTGGGGCTTGAGAGTGAACACAGTGGGAGAGAAGCAAAGGGGAGGACAAGGAAATGGTTTGATACAAAGAAGACAAAGAGCTGCTTATTGCCATTCCTTAATGCTTATGCATAGCTCTACCAATGCCCCTCAGTCCTGCCCTGCAGCCCCCTGCTATTCCAGTCCTGGGCTCCCCACACAGCTCTGCCAATGCCCCTCAGTCCTGCCCTGCAGCCCCCGCGGCTATTCCAGTGCTGGGCTCCCCACACAGCTCTGCCAATGCCCCCACAGTCCTGCCCTGCAACCCCTGCGGCTATTCCTGCCCTGGGCTCCCCACACAGCTCTGCCAATGCCCCTTAGTCCTGCCCTGCAACCCTCCTGCTATTCCTGTGCTGTAGTCTCCCTTGAGGAGAAACCTGCCATTCATGCCAACCTATGCTATTCTGGGGGGACCGTACCAAGATTTACAAGAGGACCACCAAACTCCTCTTAAGTTTTGAAGTAATCGGGATTTTAACACAAGCTTTCAGAGGTAAAAGGCAGTTTCTCTAGTCTATTCTTCTGGATAGACCATCTATTGTATTTACATTTATGATGTAGGGGAAAAAAGTTTAATCCATTAATCCCCACCTCCATCATTTCTGCTCCCACTCATAATGTTTGTCTTAACATCCATTCATTTCTTCTTCCCATCTCCATTCCTCTACACTTACCTTGTTTTCTCTAAGTGAAATTCCCTGTCTGTTGCTGGAGCTAGGCTGCTGCCCCCTGTGGTTTTTTAAAGGTATTTAAATAAGGAGAGGGAAGTGGTTGAGATCCTTTATGAGGCATTTCAGCCTGGAGGGTATTAGAACAAAACGTTAAAAACCTGAAACAGCTAGGTATTTACAATGGAAAAAGCAATAAACACTTAGCAGGGCTAAGAAGGACACAGCCCTAGTAATATGTCAACACACCAGAGTCACAAACAAGATTTGTTAGGCCAGAGGCTAATCCCAGTTACACTGGTGTAAAATTAGGAGGAACTTCACTGAAATCAACCAAGTTTTTCTATATTTACACCGTTGTAATTGAGATCAGATTCTGACCCACTCTGTCTTCAGATTGTCCACCACGCTTTACCAAGAAACACATACTGAGACATTTGGTCTGTCTTTTATTTGTGGTAAGAAATGCAGATTAATGGAAAAACATCCTGTGTGCTCGTTTAGCATTTTTCTGTGGTTAGCATTGCCTCTAAAAATATCTTAAAGGCTCCTGTTGTTTTCCGTTCATTCATGAAGTGTTTACTGGTGTTATTTAGAACATGCTTTATATTATCAGTAATGCTGAAAATTAAAAGGCACAAACAGAGTATTTATAGGGTGAATAAATAGCTCAGATTCATCCCTGGTACACTTCCTCTGACTTCAGTGGAGTATCACAAGGGATTAATTTGCTCTCTGGCTTAACTACTCTATAATAACTTTTCTTTCAGTGTCTCAATCTCATCTTTATTACTCTTATTCTTCTTCTTCCTCGGTTTTCATTTAACATAGATAAGTAAGATTTAAAATGAACATCTTCACTACAATCATATTCACTTTTAAAAATTGTGTTTACTTTCAGAGCTGGTTTCAAAAATGGAAAAAAACATAATATATTTTAAAATAATTTCCCCTCAAAATAACTTTTTTAAAATTTATTAGAATTTACTAAAAATGTAATCAAATTTTATTACCCTTTTTTGTTTATCATTTATCATTTCCACAATAGAAAATTTTCTAAAATGTTTCTAAATTTTGAAAGTTTTAAAAATCTCACCGTGTGAGTAAGCTGACCAAGATATTTTAAAAGCATTTAGAAAATCCCCAAAATGAAGGATTTTGATAAAAATATCAATTATATTTAAAGACCTATAACCCCCAATGAAATATAATTTATTTGTAAAATTCTTTGCATTTTTAAATTGTTAGACTAGCTATGCTTACTTTCTGTTTTCCCCTAAATAACAAAAACAATCTACAACTGTAATGGTGGGATTTTAAAATACGTTCATTGTTGTCCTAACTGCTCCAACTGAAGTCATTGAGTTCAGTGCAAATAGGGTTAAGCCAGTGCTGAGCACTCTTGAAAATTCCAGTCAAAATGTTTTTTTCTTAGAGTTTTTTATTTACTGTTTGGTCATAGAGTGAAGTTTCTTTAGCCTTTTCTAATTTGCACTTTCTGAAAAGATGTATGTTATTGTATGTTGTTATATTTATGATAAACTACATACAACTTTTTCAACAGTAATGTGAATATATGTAAATATATCTGTGTACAGATGCATAAAGAGAATGTGGTGATAGTTGTGATGGATGTAGCTACAAAACTGGTAAGTTTTCAGTATTCTACAATTACATTTCTATACTCCAATCCTGCAAATACACACATGCTTAACTTTATTATTGGGAACCTTACTATCAGACAGCTGACTCCCATTTAAACCAAATGAGAGTTAGGCTTCTAAGCAGGTTAGGCATCTATCTGCATCTTTAGTTATCTAAATACCTTTGAAAATATGGCCTAAATCACTTAGCCTGGTCTACACTACAGGGTTGGGTCGAATTTAGCTGTGTTAGGTCAATTTAAAAATGACTGTGTTCCGTCGACCTAAAGGGCTCTTAAAATTGACTTCTGTACTCCTCCCTGATGAGGGAGTAGCGCTAAAATTGACCTTGCTGAGTTGAATTTGGGGTAGTGCAGACACAAATCGATGGTATTGGCCTCCAGGAGCTATCCCAGAGTGCTCCATTGTGACCACTCTGGACAGCACTTTGAAGTCCAATGCACAGGAAAAGCCCCTGGAACTTTTAAATTTCATTTCCTGTTTGGTCAGCATGGCGAACTCAGCAGCACTCAGCAGCACAGGTGACCATGCAGTCCCCCCAGAATCGTAGACGGTAGAATGTTTCTATGCTCCCCCATCATCTCCGTCCCTGAGGTTATCGCAGATTAGAAGGCGAAAAAAACTCACTCACGATGACATGTTTTCCGAGCTCATGCAGTCCTCCCACACTGATAGGGCCCAGCTTAATGCATGGAAGCATTCAATGGCAGAGGCCAGGAAAGAATTAAGTAAGCACGAAGAGCAGAGGCTAATGGGGGAGCAAACAGACATGATTAAGTGCCTGTTGGAGCTGCAGGAAAGCCAACGAGTGTACAGACCCCCGCTGCATCCACTGTATAACTGCCTACCCTCCTCCCCATATTCCATAGCCTCCTCACCCAGACTCCCAAGAATGTGGAGGGGGGAAGGGGGAAGGCTCCGGGCAACCAGCCACTCCACTCCAGAGGATGGCCCAAGCAACAGAAAGCTGTAATTCAAACAGTTAGATTTTTATTGTGGCTACAATAAGCAATGTGGCCTTGTCCTTCCCTCCTCCTCCATCCCACTCGGGCTACCATTATCTCTTTTTTTTTAATTAATAAAGAAAGAATGCATGGTTTCAAAACAATAGTTACATTATTTCAAAGGTTCAGAGGGTGGTTGGATTACAGGGAATTAAAATCAACAAAGGGGGTGGGTTTGCATTAAGGAGAAACACACACAAATGTCACATCGAAGCCTGACCAGTCATGAAGCTGGTTTTCAAAGCCTCTCTGATGCGCAGTGCGCCTTGCTGTGCTCTTCTAATCACTCTGGTGTCTGGTTGCTCAAAACTGGATGCCTGTCTATTTGCCTCAACCTCCCACCCCGCCATAAACGTCTCCCCCTTACTCTCACAGATATTATGCAGCACACAGCAAGCAGGATGGGAATTTTGGTTGCAGTGAGGTCTGACCAACAGCGCCAGCAAGCTTTTAAACATCCAAAGGCACATTCTACCACCATTCTGCACTTGCTCGGCCTATAGTTGAACTGCTCCTTACTACTGTCCAGGCTTCATGAGCCATGGAAGCAAGGGGTAGGCTGGAGTAGGTGCGACCACACAGTGCTGCCAGCTGGGAGAGCAGCCTGAGGCAGAAATCTTCAGCTCACATGATAGAATCATAGAATCACGGAATCATAGACTTTAAGGTCAGAAGGGACTATTATGATCATCTAGTCTGACCTCCTGCACAATGCAGGCCACAGAATCTCACCCTGTATCAAACCTGTGTCTGAGCCATTGAAGTCCTCAAATCATGGTTTAAAGACTTCAAAGTGCAGAAAATCTTCCTGCAAGTGACCCGTACCCCACGCTGCAGAGGAAGGTGAAAACCCCCCAGGGCTTCTGCCAATCTGCTCTGGAGGAAAATTTCTTCGCGACCCTAAATATGGTGATCAGCTAAACCCTAAGCATGTGGACAAGACTCACCAGCCAGACACTCAGGAAAGAATTCTCTGTAGTAACTCAGATCCCATCGTATCTAACATCCCATCACAGACCAGTGGGCATATTTACCACTAGTAGTCAAAGACGAATTAATTGCCAAAATTAGGCTATCCCACTATACCATCCCCTCCATAAACTTATCAAGCTTAGTCTTGAAGCCAGATATGTCTTTTGCCCCCACTACTCCCCTTGGAAGGCTGTTCCAGAACTTCACTCCTCTGATGGTTAGAAACCTTCATCTAATTTCAAGTCTAAACTTTCTGATAGCCAGTTTATATCCATTTGTTCTGTGTCCACATTGGTACTGAGCTGAAATAATTCCTCTCCCTCCCTGGTATTTATTCCTCTGATATATTTATAGAGAGCAATCATATCGCCCCTCAACCTTCTTTTGGCTAGGCTAAACAAGCCAAGCTCTTTCAGTCTCCTTTCATAAGACAGGTTTTCCATTCCTCGGATCATCCTAGTAGCCCGTCTCTGAACCTGTACCAGTTTGAATTCATCCTTCTTAAACATTGGAGATCAGAACTGCACACAGTATTCCAGATGAGGTCTCACCAGTGCCTTGTATAACGGTACTAACACCTCCTTATCTTTGCTGGAAATACCTCGCCTGATGCATCCCAAGACCGCATTAGCTTTTTTCATGGCCATAATACATTGGCGGCTCATAGTCATCCTGTGATCAACCAATACTCCGAGGTCCTTCTCCTCTGTTACTTCCAACTGATGCATCCCCTTCTTATAACAATAGTTCTTGTTATTAATCCCTAAATGCATGACCTTGCACTTTTCACTATTAAATTTCATCCTATTACTATTACTCCAGTTTACAAGGTCATCCAGATCTTCCTGTATGATATTGTGGTCCTTCTCTGTATTGGCAATACCTCCCAGCTTTGTGTCATCCGCAAACTTTATTAGCACATTCCCACTTTTTGTGCCAAGGTCAGTAATAAAAAGATTAAATAAGATTGGTCCCAAAATCGATCCCTGAGGAACTCCACTAGTAACTTCCCTCCAGCCTGACAATTCACCTTTCAGTACGACCCGTTGTAGTCTCCCCTTTAACCAGTTCCTTATCCGCCTTTCAATTTTTCATATTGATCCCCATCTTTTCCAATTTAACTAATAATTCCCCATGTGCCTTACTGAAATGCCTTACTGAAATCGAGGTAAATTAGATCCACTGCATTTCCTTTGTCTAAAAAATCTGTTACCTTCTCAAAGAAGGAGATCAGGTTGGTTTGGCATGATCTACCTTTTTCAAAACCATGTTGTATTTTGTCCCAATTACCATTGACCTCAATGTTCTTGACTACTTTTTCCTTCAAATTTTTTTCCCAAGACCTTGCATACTACAGATGTCACACTCAGGAGGAGGGATAGTTCAGTGGTTTGAGCATTGGCTTGTTAAACCCAAGGTTATGAGTTCAATTCTTGAGGGGGTGATTTGGGGATTGGTCCTGCTTTGAGCAGGGGGTTGGACTAGATGACCTCCTGAGGTCCCTTCCAACCCTAATAATCTATGATTCTATAACAGGCATGTAGTTGCCCAGATCACTTTTCCCCCCTTTCTTAAAGATAGGAACTATGTTAGCAATTCTCCAGTCATACAGTACAACCCCAGAGTTTACAGATTCATTAAAAATTCTTGCTAATGAGCTTGCAATTTCATGTGCCAATTCCTTTAATATTCTTGGATGAAGATTATCTGGGCCCCCTGATTTCATCCCATTAAGCTGTTCGAGTTTGGCTTCTACCTCGGATGTGGTAATATCTACCTCCATATCCTCATTCCTATTTGTCATCCTTCCATGATCCCTAAGCTCCTCATTAGACTCATTAAAGACTGAGGCAAAGTATTTATTTAGATATTGGGCCATGCCTAGATTATCCTTAACCTCCACTCCATCCTCAGTGTTTAGTGGTCCCACTTCTTCTTTCTTTGTTTTCTTCTTATTTATATGGCTATAGAACCTTTTACTATTGGTTTTAATTCCATTTGCAAGGTCCAACTCTACATGGCTTTTGGCCTTTCTAACTTTATCCCTACATGTTCTGACATCAATAAGGTAGCTTTCCTTGCTGATCACTCCCATCTTCCATTCCTTGTAGGCTTTCTACTTTTTCTTAATCACCTCTCTGAGATGCTTGCTAATCCAGCTTGGTCTACAACTCCTGCCTATGAATTTTTTCCCCTTTCTTGGGATGCAGACTTCTGATAGTTTCTGCAACTTTGACTTGAAGCAATTCCAGGCTTCATCCACCTTTAGATCCCCAAGTTCTTCAGTCCAATCCACTTCCCTAACTAATTTCCTTAATTCTTTAAAGTTAGCCCTTTTGAAATAAAAAACCCTAATCCCAAATCTATTTTTGTTTATCCTTCCATTTAGTTTAAACTGAATTAGCTTATGATCGCTCGAACCAAGGTTGTCCCCTTCAACCATTTCTTCTATGAGGTCCTCACTACTCACCAAAACCAAATCTAAAATGGCATCCCCTCTTGTTGGCTCAGCAACTACTTGGTGAAGGAATCCATCAGCTATCGCATCTAGGAAAATCTGAGCCCTATTATTACTACTAGCACTTGTCCTCCAGTCTATTCCAGGCAGGACTGAATCTCCATGAGCAGCAGTACCACATCTGCCAGCAGCACCCAAGAGGACCTGAGCTCATCGCTGGGGAGCAGAGTTGCAGGGGAAGTGGTGGAGCCACACACCATGCCCTGCAGGTTGCTAGGAGCCAGGAAGGGAAGACGTTCCCAGAACCCCTGGCCAAGCTACATATCCAACGAGGATGGTTAGCAGTCCTACTTCTCTGTCTGCTGAGAAGGCAAGGAGCTGCTGCTGTGTAGCAATGCCATCTGCTGCAGGTGCTTCTGTGTGAAATGCTTGGAGGTCCTGGTAGGACAAAGTACCTCAGCCAAGGCAAAAGAGCAAGAGCCCTGGAGCTGTTAGAATCATAGATTATTAGGGTTGGAAGGGACCTCAAGAGATCATCTAGTCCAACCCCCTGCTCAAAGCAGGACCAATCCCCAAATGGACCCCTCAAAGACTGAACTCACAACCCTGGGTTTAGCAGGCCAATGCTCAAACCACTGAGCTATCCCTCCCCCACATAGAAGTGCTATGGGGTGTTACAGTGCCGACTGGACTGGAATGTATGGCTGCAAGACTTCTTCACCAGTGACAAAGGACAGGAATATGATGCACCTAAAATCTAAAAAGGCCTGCACATTTCCCAGAGTCACTACCCTTGATAACAGAACGTCAGTGATTGCATTGGCAACTTGGATCACAGCAGGCCCCACAGTCGACTTGCCCACAACAGCAGCAGTGACAGTGAGTTGAGCGGGCTCCATGCTTGCTGTGGTATGGCATCTGCATGGGTAACCCAGGAAAAAAGGTGCGAAATGATTGTCTGCCATTACTTTCATGGAGGGAGGAGCAACTGACGACATGTACCCAAAACCACCTGCGACAATGTTTTTGCCCCATCAGGCATTGGGAGCTTAACTCTGCTCCATAAGTCAATGCTAGTCACCAATTTAATGTGCTTAGTGGGGACATACGCAATAGACTGTATAAAATCAATTTCTAAAAATCAACTTCTATAAAATCAATCTAATTTCGTAGTGTAGACATAACCTTAGATGCTTTTGAAAATTTTACCTTCAGTCTATTGGGTCTTCATGTGACCTCTCTTTTTTTTTTTTTGCTTTATACCTAGCGTCTTCTAGTCTTCCAGCCACATTTAGGTTTATTACCAATTCCATAAAATAAAGTGAGGGTGAAGGTAATGAAATGAAGGTAACTATTTACATAAATACTCTGTTACACCTGACACACTTATGGACAAATAGGGTTGGACATAAATCAGGAAAAGACAAAAAGGTTTTGATTGGAGCTGGCCAGAAAATGAGGATTTCCCCCCCCCCTCCCCCGATGGAAAAGCTATATGAAAACATTTTTTTTACTTAACCTTAATTTGATTTTTTTAAATGTTCATCAAAACCTCAAAAACCTGAAAACTGAAAATTTGGGCTGAGACGAGCCCACCTGCCCCCACCCCCAAAAAAAATTATCAAAAAAAACCTAGACACTTCCTTCAAAATATTTCAGTTTGTCAAAAACACAGAAGAGAATTTTTGACCAGCCCTAGTTTTGATGTAAGGTTCCCTCAATAAAGACTCGATCCTACAAGTTCTGATTGGAGTCAATGGGAGTTTGAGGTGCTCAGAACCTCACAGGATTGGGCACCAAAACAGCTAATAGCTGTCACTATATGTAAGCCATTGAGAAACACAATATCGCCACTGTGTTTCCTTGCAGGAGCACAGCAGTCCCTGTGTCTGATTCATTGTTTTTACAATTAGTTTCAGATACTGCAGATACTGCAACTGGCAAATAAAAAGTGTTCAATATCCCTTCCCCAAGGAATTTTGAATGCCAATCTAATAAATAACCCTGGTTAAAAAAAACAGTTACAACTATTTTCCTCCCTTTGTGTAGAAGACATTTACCACAGAAAACAATCAAAATCTTTCCACAACCTTTCTTGGAAGCCTATTCCAGAGCTTAACTACCCTCGTAGTTACAAGGTTTTCCTAATATCTAACCTATATCTCCCTTACTGCAGATTAAACCCATTACTGCTCGTCCTACCGTCAGTGGACCTGGAGAATAATTGATCCCCATCCTCTTTATAAAAGCATATGTGAAGACTGTTTTCAAGTCCTCCCTCAGTCTTCTTGTCTCAAAATTAAACATGTCTAGTTTAGTTTGAACCTTTCCTAATGGTTCAGGTTTTCTAAACCTTTTATCATTTTTGTTGCTCTCCTCTGGACTCTCTCTCCAATTTGTCCACATCTTTCTTAAAATGTGGTGCCCAGAATTGGACACAGTACTGCAGCTATTAAATGAATCCTAGACTACATGCAATATGATTATTTTAATGGAGTACAAACATGATAAAACACAAAAGAAGATGGATTTTCATATTTCCCAAGATACTGTAATACCTGAACGGGTAGCCTCTGATGTGCTGTCAGATTTCCAATGTACTTTCACCTCAGCATAGGTACTCCTCTCTCCTGTAAGGAGACACAAAATGCTGTCAACAGTAGACCTTTGGATTATCAAGGCCCAGTCCTGCATGGTTCTTGTCATAGGTCTCACCCCCACTTAGAGCAGTTGGGTTCCAATATGGGGACCTGCATGAATCCTTCTTCTAAACTAAAATCCTAGTTTAGATCTAGTAAAAGCTGCCACCACCCAATCAGGAACGTGGATTGGGACACAGTCCTTCCCCAAAATCCTTGGGGATCCCAAGAGCCCCAAATCCATGGAGTTCTTACACCCAGGAGAAATAAACCATTCCCCCCTGTTTCCTCCCCCCTCCCTTTTCCTAGGAGAGACACCGGGATCTAACTACAGAGGGATACCTCCCTCCTCCTCTTTCCCTGAGAATCCACCCAAGGAAAGACCAACCAAGTCCTTAATAGAAAAGAATTTATTAAAGAATAAAAAAGAAAGTCACTGTCTCTGTAACCAAGATGGAACAATATACAGGTCTAAACTTATCAATCTCTGGAGAGAATCCCCCCTCCTTTCTTTTTCAGTAAAAGCAATAATAGTACAGAATTAAAGAAATTCCTTCAGCAACACACAATTGCAAATGTAGAAATCAAATTATAAGACTAATCCGCCTTTCTAATTAATACTCACTATTGAATAGTAGAAACTACTCCAGGAGAACTTGGAGACATGACTGGCCTCTCTTAGATCCAAAAAGAGAACGCTCTAACAAAGAACACAGACAAAGGCTTCCCTCCACAGAGATTTGAAATTATCTTGTCTCTGATTGGTCCTCTGGTCAGGTGGTCATCAGGTACTGCATGTTAACCCTTTACAGGTAAAAGAGACCTTAACCCTTAACTATCTGTTTATGACACGCCCCCCAAATCGCAGACAGTGGGGGACCCACACTGGCGGTGAGTTCCTTCTAGAACTTTAAAATAAACAGATTAACAAAACACATGCACTATTACATATACTACTAAGTATGTAAACAACAAGGTATTTGACATTGAAGAACACTTTTTATGCATTTGACCGGACGTACTTGGCAACGTCCTTGCCCATCCCCTCCCAGTGGAAGGCCTTTCCCAACCTGTCCTTGGTTCTGTTTACCCCAGAATGACCACTGGGATGTCATGGCCCAAGCTTAAGAGCTTGTCCCGGTACTTAGTTGGAACTACCAACTGTTTTTGAGGATTTTGGCCTGTCTGGTGTCCACCAGAAAGAGTCTTGTTATATAAAAGTCCTTGTTTTACAACAAACTGGGATCGATTAGAAGAGCTGAGAGGCGGAGGGTTTCTCCGTGCCGCCGCCCAAGCTTTTTTAAGGCTGTCATCGGCTTCCTGCTCAGTCTGGAACTGTTCCCTTGAGGTTGGAGACACCAGTTCCTTCGTAGACTGTGGACTTGGGCTTGATCCCTCTGGAAGCAATGTAGGTGATGAGGTTGTTTCCGGTGACTGTGGACCGCTCTCCGCTGGTGCACAAGGTGATATTTCAGGCTCTGGCTGAGCCTCTTGGGTAGAGTTGTTTGCTGCTTCTTCCAGTTCAGGCCCGTTGGCGCCCCCTGGCGGTGGAGTTGCAAGTGCTGGCGTCAGTGCTGGCACTGGTTCTGCCGCTGGTTGCTCTTCCAGTTCTGGTCCTGGGACTGGATGTACTATGGCTGCTGTAGTTGTTGGCATGGGATCCGGTTCCACCACCTTGGTCTGGGTCTCTGGTAACACAGACGGGGTCCTGGTGGATGGCTCAGGAACAGGGATGGGAGTGCCTGCTTGTTTGGCCTGGCTGCGGGTAACCACTCCCCCCCTCTTGGCCAGCTGCACAGGGTTGGCCAAGTTTTCCCCTAGTAGCATGGGGATGGAATAATTGTCATAGACAGCAAAAGTCCACTTTCCTGACCAGTCCTTGTACTGGTCTTCAGGGATACTGTACTCATGGCAGGTCCTTTTAAAAAATTTTAAGAAGGCCTCAGTGTCCTCACCTGCCATGTAGGTGGGAAATTTCTTGGGATGGGGAACAGTGCCTGGAGAAGGATTGTTAGGGTTGGCTGGAACATTTGGGTTAGCTCTTGCTGATCCCAGGGCCTGCTGGTGGGCCTCCCTCTGGAGCTCCAACGCCCTCCTGTGGTCAGCCTCTCTGACTTGTTGCTTCTCCATGTCTTTCTTGTGGTCAGCTGTTTGACTGGTACTCATGTCTTTGTGCTTTCTGGTGCTGGCCACACCCCTCTGCAGTCAGTGAACTGTTTACCCCAATTCCTACCCCTTTCTATTCCCGGAGAGACTGAATAGAAAAGAAACAAAAACTTTGTATTTGCATTTGGTGTTATGCTGATGTAGCTGGTTCACAGATACCAACTGTGCTTTAGACTGAGAAAGAGAAAAAAAAATGTCCCCCTCCTCCTTTCAGCACTAAACAAACCGGTTTTGCAACTGTGTCTTGCAAATTGCTAAGTACCCTCTCAGTAGGTGTCCCTTCTAACAAAAGCCTTGTTAGAAAACCTAATTCCCTCCAGCCAACCTTGCTGAAGATTTCTTCTAACCCTGAAAAACTGCTTTAAAACTCCCTTTTCCTCAAGCTGCCTGTCCAAGCAACCAGAAAGAAAAACTGCTTCCAACAAAGCCTGCTGGAAAACTTAATTCCCTCCAGCCAACCTTGCTGAAGTTTCCTTCTAACAATACCAGTTAGAAACTGAATACTTGTAACCCCCCGCCCTTCTCTCAGGTTGCTTTCCTGCTCTAGAAGAAGAGAATAGCTCCCTTCAGCTTAGCCCAGCTGAAAAAAAACTCCTTCTAACAAAGCCAGTTAGAAAACCTTATCTGTTTGCCTTCGGGGTATCTCTCCCTCCTAACCTGCAGTCCTGCTTTAGGAGAAGAGAATAGCAATCGCTGTCTGGTTCAGAAAAATCCGTCACCGCTGCCCACCATGTCATAGGTCTCACCCCCACTTAGAGCTGTTGGGTTCCAATATGGGGACCTGCATGAATCCTTCTTCTAAACTAAAATCCTAGTTTAGATCTAGTAAAAGCTGCCACCACCCAATCAGGAACGTGGATTGGGACACAGTCCTTCCCCAAAATCCTTGGGGATCCCAAGAGCCCCAAATCCATGGAGTTCTTACACCCAGGAGAAATAAACCATTCCCCCCTGTTTCCTTCCCCCTCCCTTTTCCTAGGAGAGACACCGGGATCTAACTACAGAGGGATACCTCCCACCTCCTCTTTCCCTGAGAATCCACCCAAGGAAAGACCAACCAAGTCCTTAATAGAAAAGAATTTATTAAAGAATAAAAAAGAAAGTCACTGTCTCTGTAACCAAGATGGAACAATATACAGGTCTAAACTTATCAATCTCTGGAGAGAATCCCCCCTCCTTTCTTTTTCAGTAAAAGCAATAACAGTACAGAATTAAAGAAATTCCTTCAGCAACACACAATTGCAAATGTAGAAATCAAATTATAAGACTAATCCGCCTTTCTAATTAATACTCACTATTGAATAGTAGAAACTACTCTAGGAGAACTTGGAGACTTGACTGGCCTCTCTTAGATCCAAAAAGAGAACGCTCTAACAAAGAACACAGACAAAGGCTTCCCTCCACAGAGATTTGAAATTATCTTGTCTCTGATTGGTCCTCTGGTCAGGTGGTCATCAGGTACTGCATGTTAACCCTTTACAGGTAAAAGAGACCTTAACCCTTAACTATCTGTTTATGACACGCCCCCCAAATCGCAGACAGTGGGGGACCCACACTGGCGGTGAGTTCCTTCTAGAACTTTAAAATAAACAGATTAACAAAACACATGCACTATTACATATACTACTAAGTATGTAAACAACAAGGTATTTGACATTGAAGAACACTTTTTATGCATTTGACCGGACGTACTTGGCAACGTCCTTGCCCATCCCCTCCCAGTGGAAGGCCTTTCCCAACCTGTCCTTGGTTCTGTTTACCCCAGAATGACCACTGGGATGTCATGGCCCAAGCTTAAGAGCTTGTCCCGGTACTTAGTTGGAACTACCAACTGTTTTTGAGGATTTTGGCCTGTCTGGTGTCCACCAGAAAGAGTCTTGTTATATAAAAGTCCTTGTTTTACAACAAACTGGGATCGATTAGAAGAGCTGAGAGGCGGAGGGTTTCTCCGTGCCGCCGCCCAAGCTTTTTTAAGGCTGTCATCGGCTTCCTGCTCAGTCTGGAACTGTTCCCTTGAGGTTGGAGACACCAGTTCCTTCGTAGACTGTGGACTTGGGCTTGATCCCTCTGGAAGCAATGTAGGTGATGAGGTTGTTTCCGGTGACTGTGGACCGCTCTCCGCTGGTGCACAAGGTGATATTTCAGGCTCTGGCTGAGCCTCTTGGGTAGAGTTGTTTGCTGCTTCTTCCAGTTCAGGCCCGTTGGCGCCCCCTGGCGGTGGAGTTGCAAGTGCTGGCGTCAGTGCTGGCACTGGTTCTGCCGCTGGTTGCTCTTCCAGTTCTGGTCCTGGGACTGGATGTACTATGGCTGCTGTAGTTGTTGGCATGGGATCCGGTTCCACCACCTTGGTCTGGGTCTCTGGTAACACAGACGGGGTCCTGGTGGATGGCTCAGGAACAGGGATGGGAGTGCCTGCTTGTTTGGCCTGGCTGCGGGTAACCACTCCCCCCCTCTTGGCCAGCTGCACAGGGTTGGCCAAGTTTTCCCCTAGTAGCATGGGGATGGAATAATTGTCATAGACAGCAAAAGTCCACTTTCCTGACCAGTCCTTGTACTGGTCTTCAGGGATACTGTACTCATGGCAGGTCCTTTTAAAAAATTTTAAGAAGGCCTCAGTGTCCTCACCTGCCATGTAGGTGGGAAATTTCTTGGGATGGGGAACAGTGCCTGGAGAAGGATTGTTAGGGTTGGCTGGAACATTTGGGTTAGCTCTTGCTGATCCCAGGGCCTGCTGGTGGGCCTCCCTCTGGAGCTCCAACGCCCTCCTGTGGTCAGCCTCTCTGACTTGTTGCTTCTCCATGTCTTTCTTGTGGTCAGCTGTTTGACTGGTACTCATGTCTTTGTGCTTTCTGGTGCTGGCCACACCCCTCTGCAGTCAGTGAACTGTTTACCCCAATTCCTACCCCTTTCTATTCCCGGAGAGACTGAATAGAAAAGAAACAAAAACTTTGTATTTGCATTTGGTGTTATGCTGATGTAGCTGGTTCACAGATACCAACTGTGCTTTAGACTGAGAAAGAGAAAAAAAAATGTCCCCCTCCTCCTTTCAGCACTAAACAAACCGGTTTTGCAACTGTGTCTTGCAAATTGCTAAGTACCCTCTCAGTAGGTGTCCCTTCTAACAAAAGCCTTGTTAGAAAACCTAATTCCCTCCAGCCAACCTTGCTGAAGATTTCTTCTAACCCTGAAAAACTGCTTTAAAACTCCCTTTTCCTCAAGCTGCCTGTCCAAGCAACCAGAAAGAAAAACTGCTTCCAACAAAGCCTGCTGGAAAACTTAATTCCCTCCAGCCAACCTTGCTGAAGTTTCCTTCTAACAATACCAGTTAGAAACTGAATACTTGTAACCCCCCGCCCTTCTCTCAGGTTGCTTTCCTGCTCTAGAAGAAGAGAATAGCTCCCTTCAGCTTAGCCCAGCTGAAAAAAAACTCCTTCTAACAAAGCCAGTTAGAAAACCTTATCTGTTTGCCTTCGGGGTATCTCTCCCTCCTAACCTGCAGTCCTGCTTTAGGAGAAGAGAATAGCAATCGCTGTCTGGTTCAGAAAAATCCGTCACCGCTGCCCACCATGTCATAGGTCTCACCCCCACTTAGAGCTGTTGGGTTCCAATATGGGGACCTGCATGAATCCTTCTTCTAAACTAAAATCCTAGTTTAGATCTAGTAAAAGCTGCCACCACCCAATCAGGAACGTGGATTGGGACACAGTCCTTCCCCAAAATCCTTGGGGATCCCAAGAGCCCCAAATCCATGGAGTTCTTACACCCAGGAGAAATAAACCATTCCCCCCTGTTTCCTTCCCCCTCCCTTTTCCTAGGAGAGACACCGGGATCTAACTACAGAGGGATACCTCCCACCTCCTCTTTCCCTGAGAATCCACCCAAGGAAAGACCAACCAAGTCCTTAATAGAAAAGAATTTATTAAAGAATAAAAAAGAAAGTCACTGTCTCTGTAACCAAGATGGAACAATATACAGGTCTAAACTTATCAATCTCTGGAGAGAATCCCCCCTCCTTTCTTTTTCAGTAAAAGCAATAACAGTACAGAATTAAAGAAATTCCTTCAGCAACACACAATTGCAAATGTAGAAATCAAATTATAAGACTAATCCGCCTTTCTAATTAATACTCACTATTGAATAGTAGAAACTACTCTAGGAGAACTTGGAGACTTGACTGGCCTCTCTTAGATCCAAAAAGAGAACGCTCTAACAAAGAACACAGACAAAGGCTTCCCTCCACAGAGATTTGAAATTATCTTGTCTCTGATTGGTCCTCTGGTCAGGTGGTCATCAGGTACTGCATGTTAACCCTTTACAGGTAAAAGAGACCTTAACCCTTAACTATCTGTTTATGACAGTGCTGAACTCCTGCATTTCCTTTTTACTCCAACACCTTGCAGAGTCAAACCTTTGCGAGAAAATAAAAAACAAGAATAAGTTTCATTCTTCACTGAAAGGAAACATCTGCCTCCTCCCTAATAGGCCAGAACAACATCAATACCAGTACTAGAGGATATTATCAGGATATTATAATCCATACTGTTCCACTATGTAACTTTTCAGACAAATGGAAAGAATTACTGATTTATTTAATAAAATCCAGAAATTGTCTGAATTTCCAGAGGAAAAAAAATATGAACCTGGAGTTAAACTGAGAATAAATATCCGTAGTTTATTAGGAAAAAACATTACAGGAATGTTGTAACTATCCCATAGAAAGCATTATGAACCCAGAAAATTCAGAGTTAAGGTTAAACTTAAAATAAATCTAAACATGATAATGTATGGAAAGGCATAGATAAGACACTCAAGCAATCATAACTCTGCCCTTTAGTGCTGCTATGAGAGAAAACAAATAAAAGCTAATCTATATGTAAAAAACAGTTTACTCTAATCTCAGACTACATACACTAAAATGGTTTAGTTATAATTGTCTGGCTATTGCACAGTGTCATATGTAGTTACTTCCAGTGCAACCCTGATTTTATAGAAGTACCTGGAGACACCCAAACCCTTTTTAAAATCAAGGGTTCCTAAAGTCAAGAGAGGTCAAACAATCTGCAAAGAATAATTAGTGCAGTATTTTGTGTGTGTGTATGGGTATGTATAAAACGGAGCATTTTATTATGGTTGGGAGTGCAAATGCATACAAAAGGTACTAAGTTGAGGCTTCAAATAAAGTGAAGGAGGCCATGCTGAGATATAAAACACAAATTTTGTCTGGAAATGTTAAACTAAGAAGGTATCCAAATATCCTGCAGAGATACTCCTATTTCAGTTTGAGTGACATTTTTGTTTTGTTTAGATTGAGAAGGAACTGACTTAAATTGAATCAACATAAGCCACTAGTAAATTGAATAAGAGTATTTATACAGCGTTTTTCATTGGTTTAGTGAAATTGGTCTAAAAACATACCTTCACTTAAACCAGTGCAAGTTTGTGGGTAGATTTACATGTGAGGCACACCCTGTGTCTTTTTGGTGTATTTAGACAATATTGCCTCATTGTTTCCTTGCTATCCCTCATCTGACTGTATCCAGCCATTGTTTCTTGTCTTATACTTAGGTTGTAAGCTCTTTGGGGCAGGGACTGTCTTTTTCTCCTGTGTTTGTACAGTGCCTAGCACAATGGGGTCCTGGTCCATGGCTGGGGCTCCTAAGCACTACAGTAATACAAATAAAAAGTTATTAATTATTATTATTATGTGCTATGTAAACTTAGTTAATTCAATTCAATGACTCAGTTACACATGGCAGATTTCTCTTGCGTCTTTTGTATGTTGTCTTGCATAGTCAAAGTACAAGAATTCAGATTTCTTTGGAATATGTAAGGTTTATTGATCAAAATAGAGTTTAAATGGGAAATTATATAAAAAAGCAAAGATGGCTATAATATAGTTATGAAGTTTGAAAGAATGAATTTAACATAGTGTTGAAACTTATCAAGAAGTAAAAGTCCAAGATATAATCACATAGTGGTAAACTTATCACAAAGCATAATGATATTGTTAGTAACTTATCCTAAGTATATATCCTCTTGGTACGTGATTTTGGTACCAACAGGACATTATGGACCTTTGATATAGATCTTTTAAACTGACAGTCAAGTTAAACACAGGTTCAGTTAAAAACCAATAAATATATGCATACACCAGTCAAGGATTGTTCATGCTAGTACAATCAACAGTAATTCTAAAATTACAATTTGGAAATTTAGACAATTAATTACAGAAAAATGACAATTTAATTCAAATTGCCTTCCTAGGTCATATGAGTCATAGCCAGAATCTTCATCCTAAATATACTAATATCACACTCTCATATCACACATTTAACTTACTCTATGCAGGTAATAGTTTAAAATTATTTCTAATTTCTCTTGATATTCCCCGTTGTTAGTGCTACAGAGTTGTTAATGCTGCTAATGCTACTGCTCTGGGAGCTCTGGTGTTAGCTGCATGAGCAGAGAGTGCAGCTTTCTGATTCAGCTGACCTTCATGTTATTCATCGAAAGAGACCACAGGCTTGGTTCAGTGGCAAAGGTGCTTGGCCAGTTTATTGTCAGCAAAGCATGGTTGTAGTGCCCTATATGAGCTACATGTTCACTAACACATGTATGCCTGTGACAAGTTATCAGTTCAATCAGCACACCAGGATGCTGTCCCCTACAGCAGCACAAAGATACTCCTTCTATGACTATTCCTTTTATACATTTATACATTTTAAACAGATTATGTATTACACTCCAGATGTTGTTAAAAGAACGGGAGTACTTTTTGCGCCTTAGAGACCAACAAATTTATTTGAGCATAAGCTTTCGTGGTCTACAGCCCACTTCTTCGGATGCTGAACCTGTGTTTACTTGACTGTCAATTTAAAAGATCTATATCAAAGATCCATAATGTCCTGTTGGTACCAAAATCACATACCAAGAGGATATATACTTAGGATAAGTTACTAACAATATCATTATGCTTTGTGATAAGTTTACCACTATGTGATTATATCTTGGATCTTTACTTCTTGATAAGTTTCAACAGTCTATGTTAAATTCATTCTTTCAAACTTTGTAACTATATTATAGCCATGTTTGATTTTTTTATATAATTTCCCATTTAAACTCTATTTTGATCAATAAACCTTATACATTCCAAAGAAATCTGAACTCTTGTACTACACATGTTGTTAGTTACCACCCTTATCCTTGTACTTGCTAGTTCAAACAAAACATCCTCATCTATTATCCTGTCATTCCCTCTATCTTTACAAGGGCTCAGTATGTTCCTGTACCATCTCTTAGGAATGCTTTTACATAAGTACTTGAGAGATCTGTATGGTTTTGTACCATCTTCTCTCATTGGGAATGTGCTTACTTACCGAGTGTGTTACTGTTCTGCGAAGGCCAGGCCTAATCTGGGTCACAGCCTTTGGTTCACACTGTTAGTTATGCCTATGGTCCAGCAAGGCCTACATTCCACATTTAGATAGAAAAGTGTAAGGACATCCTGCAATCTTAATGTTTATTACCTCAATTTTCTTACATTACTCTAAGTAAAGGTTAAGCAATAGTAACTCTGTTGCTTTAAAAATCACATAAGATCTCTGTATTTTGTTTAAGAAACTTGTCTGTTTCTGGTGACTTATTGTGTCTAGGCTCTGATTGCTCCAGGACAGACATGGACACTGTCATAGGTTTCACCCCCACTCTGAACCTTAGAGTATAGATGTGAGGACCTGCATGAGAAGCCCTAAGCTTAATTACCAGCTTAGATCAATATGCTGCCACCATCCAAATATTTGAGTCATTTGGAAAACTCTGTCTTCCCCAAAAAACCTTCCTCTCCCTGGGTAGCCTTGAGAGACTCCTCCACCAGTTCCCTGGTGAACACCGATCCAAACTCCTTGGATCTTAACACAAGAAAGAATTACTCCTCCCCCCCTCTTTTTCCCCCCACCAATCCCTGGTGAGTCCAGATCCAATCCCCTTGGATCTAAAAACAAGGAAAAATCAATCAGGTTCTTTAAAAAGAAGGCTTTTAATTAAAGAAAAGAAAGGTAAAAGAAAGAAAAACCCTCTGCAAGATAGCATACAAGCTGATCTCACGGACAACAGATCAAAACACAGAGGATGTTCTCCTGGGCAAAACTTAGTACACAAAAGAATTCCCAATCTGATTATTCCTCTAATGCCAAGACAAGTTACAAAAAGAAAATAAACATAAACCTATTTATTTCCTTCCTTAATACTCACTACTCTGATAAGAGGCTGATTCCTTGATCTTTTCCAATCCGGCCAAAACTGAAACTGACTCTAAACAAAGGAAACTTCCCTCCTTCCTTTTGAAACATCTTGTTTCCCCATTGGTTCCTCTGGTCAGGTGTCAGCTAGGCTAGGTGAACTTTTTAACCCTTTACAGGTAAAAGAGGCATTAACCCTTAATTATCTGTTTATGACAGATACTTACAATATAAAGGTAACTGAAAGAATGTAAACACAATTCCTATTGGAATAATGTAATGCTATGCAGGACTTGTGTAACATGCTATCCAATCTCAGTATTCTTTGTTCACTTAGACTCAGATCTTCAAAGGTATTTAGGACCTACCTCCTCTTGAATCAATGGGAGTTAGGTGCCTTATTGACTTGGTCTTTTCTAGACATTCAAGATAAAACATTGCTAGCAAAATACAAACACAGTAGTATATTTTAAGTCATCAACAGACTTTATAACTCAAGTACATACTTTTCAAATATTTCATTTAATACAGTCATTGAATCATTGATTGATTATTAGGGTTGGAAAGGACCTCAAGAGATCATCTAGTCCAACCCCCTGCTCAAAGCAGGACCAATCCCCAAATGGCCCCCTCAAGGACTGAACTCACAACCCTGGGACAGAAGGGAAATATATGCATAGCAGATGCCTTTTGTTAATTGATAATGAGCACAGCTGTAGAGGAAGGATTACAGCTTCTTTTATCAAGTCTTTGAAGGCATTTCTAATGGAATTTTTTCATATTTGCAAAACTGGCCTGATCATTCAAGATGCAGCATTCATCTCTGATGAGAAATTGTGATTGTCCAACCAGAGTCTCCTTTGACTTGGAAGTCATTATCCACACTCCAAAGAAACAAAGGAATGTGTCTTTCTTGTAGTTTTATGTTTTATAATTGTTTACCATTAACACAGGGAACAGAGCTGGGAATAACTGAAGCATCATCTTTACTTGTTACCCGGGGTGGTGATACAGCAAGAAGCCGAGGTTTTCCTCTAGCCCCTCCCCGTTTTTCTGGTCCTTTCAGGGGGTTCATTTTGTCACTCCTCCCCCATTTTTTAATATATGTGGGATCCTCAGGTATGCCAGGGACTCAGGCAATCATCTTCTATGAGGCCTGAAAGGTATTTCCCCACCAAAGGAGAATTGGTGCACCACTTTTAGCATTTTTCACTTTACTTTTTGCATTCAGGAGGTCTGGTTTGGAGATTCCTTGATGAGAGAGCTAAATTGTCACAACTTTGAATGGGTTTCCAGTGTGGAATGCAGGTTAGCAATGGTCAGTCAAAGGCTATTATATCCCCAGTTGGTGCACTGCTTAGGAACTAGAGCTAGGCATTGGCACAGCATGTAGGAGAAAAATTTCCATGTCTGGCCCAACTTGAGGCTTCCCTCATCTCAGTTCTCCACCCTTCTGTGTGGAGAGAAGAAGGCTGGCATTCAGGTGTCCAGGCTAGCTGAATGTAAGTGATAGGCAGATGATTGATCTCCCCACAGCTTCTGGTGTGATACATCCCAATTATTGTGGGCAGTTCTCAAACCACAGGTAGCTGGCAGGTAGCTGAGCAGTGCTGTTAACTTCAGTTAACAAAGTTGTAGCCTCAACATTTAACCACACTCTTGTGTGCGTCTCACTGTCTCCATGTTCATATCTACGGGTATCTGTTGCTTTTGGGCTAATTTTCAGAGCATGAGAGCCCATGCATCTTTTACATGCAAACATGACTTTCCCCAGATATTATTTTCAGAACTTAGTAGTTGAGGCCAGGATGAGCACCTGCCAAAAGCATCCGGTTTTTCTGTATGTGTTTTTTGTAAAAAGCCCCTTGAGGGATTCCCTTACCCCTCCTCCCCCATCACTCTGTCTTTGGCCAACTATCATGGTAAAGGCTCTGTCGGCTACTTGTCCCCTTACAGACATGGCCAGTCTCCACTCTCTGAACTTTATAGTCTTTCCATATTCCTTGCTGACTTTAAGTCATTGGTATAGTTTATAGGGACTGAGTGTCATAATTTTTTCTTAATTGGGGACAGTACCAGCAGGAGACAGCTAAAGAAATGGTAGAACGTAATCCCGCTATAACTCTTTACCTTTACTCTTTATCTTTAACATCTCTGACTTTTCTCTTCTGTAATTCAGTTAAAATCATGAATGGTGCTAAATGTTTGAGCTCCTCTGCTCTGTGTTACATTTTCAACAATGTAACAGATCTGCGTGACTACTCAAGCAGTTAGCAGCCTTGTGGGCAAACAGCTAGTCCTTATTACATGCATCAATAGCATCTGTCTGAGGACTTTCACTTGGCTTTTCAACTTCTCAGTTATATGTCAGGTTTCACTCATTTTAATATCTCTACTCTCTAACGATTTGTCCATTTTATTACCCATTCTTCTTATTTCATCCAAAGAGACATTTGGCTGTTTAATCACATGAAGCTGGTCTATGTCTTTTTATATCAGTGATCTATTTAAAACATACATAGCATAAAACAGTAACTTCCTCATTTGACCTTTGTCGAGCAGGTATGTTAAGAAATGTATTTACTTTTAACTTAAAATGTATTGTAGTGTAACTGTCACCAGCTTTTGCTGAAAGAAAAACAGTTTGTATTAACTACCACAGAAATCCTGTATGATTTCTCAGGCCTGTGCAGAAAGTTATGCCTAAACAACAACATTAGTAAATTAACAGGAGTTAATAAGTTTAGGTATCAGTACTGTTGTCCCTTTTTGATCTAAGTGGCTAGATAAAGTTTGGGACTGTGGGAATGTTCCAATTGGAAGTATAAATTGATGGAGTCTGATATTTTCTTTGGTGTAATCTTCTTTATTTACAAGGAATGTACAAAGTCCTGCTTCTCCAAATGCAGGAGGAACCAAAAACAAAAGGAGCAGTTTCTTAGCTTACATCTCCAAGCCTCTCTAGCCAAAATCAGACCCAAAAGGTCTCCCTCTATCTCAGTGGTTTTCAAGATGGGGTAGGCATACCCTGAGCTGGGATCAGGGGACACGTGAGAAAAATCCTGTAATGGTGGACAACATATCATGTTATTCCTTCCAGACCTCCCCACAGACTCCTGTTTTCAAAGATATATTGTGACCCTATCTCAGGTGGGGGTATGTAGTAACTACATTATTTGGAAAGGGGTATGCAGCCTAAAAAGTTTGAAAACCACTGCTTTAGCTTCTTACATAGTCACACTATGCTTATAGGCTCCTGCTTGGCTTTCTTGCCTCTGCCTCTGTTCTTGTCTGTTCAGTTTCTGTGTGAACTCTCGTTCAACACACAAAAACACACCCCTGCCACCAAAACAATACTCATCCATAAGATACTTGGAGGATTCACATACACTTTTGTCTTAGCTGGGGTCTTGTGCTTACAGTGAGGTCACACCCATCAATCTCAATGAGGTTTAACCCAACCCATAACAAGATTTCACCCAGCTCATAACAATATTAATCAAATCCATATGTTATTGCAAATATCTATATTTTGTACTGTTATCCTCACCCAGAAAACAAGGAGTCAGAATAAAGGGTCAATTTTCATGCCAGCAAAAATATTAACATTGTTATGTCACCAGGTGGTGGAGCAGAGTTCCAATTTAGCAAAGCACCTATGCCCACGTTTAAAGTTAAGAAACAGGTGACAAGAATAATTAGAGGGATGGGGAAAATTTCATATGATCACATAGATTAGGAACTTCTTTTCACTCTAAAACTAGAGTCCATTCAATGCAAATTCAAAATAAAGATAAAAAGGAAATACTTGTTCATACAATGCTCTAGTAGACTGTAGAATTAATTGCCACAAGAGAGTTTAGCAAAATTCAGAAAGGGATTAGACATTTATATGGATGGCAGAACAGCCACAGTTATAGTAATATATTTTTTTAAAGAGTTTTGGAAGGAATATGAACTCTCATGCTTCAGAGTATAAGCCAAACTCTAACTATTGGGATTTAGGTGGGAATTTTGCCTGGAGTTTGGTTATTCCACGACTGTTTTCTTGCACTTTCATCTAAAATATCTGGTGCTGGCAATGGGCAGGGTCAGGGCACTGGATTAGATGGACTATTGATCTAATCCAGAATGGCAATTCTGAGTTCAGTTCATTCAAATTAAAGAGAATCTTAAAAGCAATTAAACTCTAAAAACTAATATTACCATTATAATATGACAATGTTGGGTTATTCATTGAAGAATAGTCTATCAGACATAACAGGACACAGAGGCATTTCAAATAAAAACAGAGTTTCACGCATTCAGATATCACAACACTAGGTTCTACTAATTCACTCATTATGTGCACATGAGAGCATTGCATCTGCCCAGCTGATCCTGGCATCCCCACTGACTTTAGTGGGGCTACATGGAGACACAAAAGTCCTTCTGTGCTGATCCAATTTCAGTATCAGTACCAAACCACACACAGTGGATTAAAGAACAAAAACATTTTGTACAGTCATCTTGTTCAGTCTCTGTGTCCCAGTGGGGGTTTGTAGAAGTTGTTTTCATAGAGAAAACACTGTTCTGACGGCACATTCAGAAGGACATATTTTACTTTGATAAATAGTATTATTTCGACATATCTCGCACACAATTGTCCTATAACCAGCAGAAACTATTCTGTGATATGAATGAAAAAAACATGCATGGTTACTCGATGCTTTTGTTGATATAATACAGATGTGAGGCATTGTTGTAAGCAATTAATTAAAAACATGAGCTATTTCCTAGTTATACCTTCTAATTTATATCTGATGCACTTTACATAAAAAACCTGTTTTTCAAGAAATAGCTTTATATTGAGGTCTTATCAATAGATCATATACAAATCATACAGTTAAACATTTTTAGAATGATCACAAACATGTCCATTGATTTTGGACTGCTATTTTTCTCTTTTCAACATGTCAGCCCTATAACTGTTAGTTGAAAAAGGAAAGATTAAAATTAATACATTTTGCAAAAGATGGGGTTATTTATAAGTATATTTTGTATTTTTAAAAGTACTGTGATTACTATTCTTAGGAAAGTTTTATCAGCATCAGTCACTCTCTGCCAAAGAATGAATGTTGTCTTTAATTTAAAAGGCGAATGAAATGTAGACAGACCTGAAAATATTTTATGGTGACTACAGAAATTCACTGCTTTAAAATGTAAAAGAACTAAAAGTAAAGGGCTTCCAGTTAGGGCTGTCTTTACAATGAAGGTAACCACAGATTTCTAATAGTTCCTTTTAGTGACTTTTGTTAACTTTTAACCATTTGCAAACATAGCATGTTTCAGATACACTATTGGGAATCAGAAGACCATAGTTTACTTTTCCTAGAATTCATAATTCAGTGTCCTCATATTAATAAGTTAGCTATCATTCTAGTCCTAGTGCTCTAAAAGTGATTTTGGTCAGAATTTAATACTTCTTCCTACCAAATTTTTATTTAAAATATTTATTTAAATATTTATTATTTGAAAGTTTTAAGATTGTAATTTAAAATGCAAAAAAAATTAATAAAATAAGCTTTCTTTTTTTTACCTGGATCCAAAGTTTGTGGAGTAAAACACACTCTTTCTTCTGGTAGTATCTGTATATCTGCATAAGAGACTTCACTCGCCATTTTGACAAAGTGTCTTGAGATTTGAAAGTAAACTGGTTACATAGAAGATACGCATTCTGCATTACATCCTTTCCACTCCTTACCACACCCATCTTACTGCTTTGGGTCAAGAGAAGGACTAGAGGCATTTAAAAAGGAAGGAAACAAGCTACTGTATTTCTTTCAAATGCAATTTCACAGTTTTTAGCCCTCTTAAAAATTATTCTTCAGTCTCCCAATGATAATGTATTTTATCAGTGTTTTGTCTCTGTATACTGTACATACACAATACAACTATTATTTTTACTATCTTGTTTACAACTTGTGGCCCATATCCTGCTTAACTTACTTTATTTATTAGGGCCTGATTTGCAAAGTTCTAAGTACTATCACCTCCTACTGAAGCCAATGGGAATTTAGTAGAGCTGGTGTCAGCTGACCGGGTTGAGGATGGTGTAACTTAGTGGTCGGAGCAGGAATCAGGACCCAAGGTCTAGGGTCAGAGCTGTAGTCAGTAGTTAGAATCCAGAGCAAGGGTCAAACCGGAGGGCAGGAACTGGAGCAAGCAGGGTAGCAGGCAAGGCTGGGTGCAAGGTAGTAGCAACAGGAATTAGGTAACACAGGAGCAGGTATAGTGGCGGGTATGAGCACTGAGCAGCCAGCAAGCTGGCCTGCAGCCAATCAGGTAGTCTGCTGCTGCAGGCCAGATGTACTAAACATTAAAAAGGTTGTAGAGCAGTTTTTAAACTAGGAGATGGGGGGAAGTCAACTGCTGCAGAGGAGCATGTGGATCGGACACAGACTTCTCTTAGGGGAGAGTCTAATGATAGAGAATCTCCAGGTTATAGTCAGGAGCAGAGGGTGGAAGAGGATAATGTAAGGGTCAGATCAGATGATAAACAGTCACATAAAAAAGAATCTGACACATCAGAAAATGTCAGACAAATAAAAAGGGACAAGTTTTTAAAGTGCTTGTACACAAATGCTAGAAGTCTAAATAATAAGATGGGTGAACTAGAGTGCCTTGTGATAAAGGAGGATATTGATATAATAGGCATCACAGAAACCTGGTGGACTGAGAGCAATCAATGGGACACAATCATTCCGGGGTACAAAATATATTGGAAGGACAGAACAGGTCGTGCGGGGGGGGGGGGGGGAGTGGCACTATATGTGAAAGAAAATGTAGATTCAAATGAAGTAAAAATCTTAAGCGAATCCACATGTTCCATAGAGTCTCTATGGATAGAAATTTCATGCTCTAATAAAAATATAACATTAGGGATCTATTATCGACCACCTGACCAGGACAGTAATAGTGATGATGAAATGCTAAGAGAAATTAGAGATGCTATCAAAATTAAGAACCCAATAATAGTGAGAGATTTCAATTATCCCCATATTGACTGGGAACATTTCACTTCAGGACGAAATGCAGAGATAAAATTTCTCAATACTTTAAATGACTGCTTCATGGAGCAGCTGGTACGGGAACCCACAAGGGGAGAGGCAACTCTAGATTTAATCCTGAGTGGAGCGCAGGAGCTGGTCCAAGAAGTAACTATAACAGGACCGCTTGGAAATAGTGACCATAGTACAATAGCATTCAACATCCCTGTGGTGGGAAGAACATCTCAACAGCGCAACACTGTGGCATTTAATTTCAAAAGGGGGAACTATGCAAAAATGTGGGGGTTAGTTAAACAGAAGTTAAAAGGTACAGTGGCTAAAGTGAAATCCCTGCAAGCTGCATGGGCACTTTTTAAAGACACCATAATAGAGGCCCAACTTCAATGTATACCCCAAATTAAGAAACACAGTAAAAGAACTAAAAAAGAGCCACCGTGGCTTAATAACCATGTAAAAGAAACAGTGAGAGATAAAAAGACTTCCTTTAAAAAGTGGAAGTCAAATCCTAGTGAGGCAAATAGAAAGGAGCATAAATACTGCCAAATTAAGTGCAAGAGTATAATAAGAAAAGCCAAAGAGGAGTTTGAAGAACGGCTAGCCAAAAACTCCAAAGGTAATAACAAAATGTTTTTTAAGTACATCAGAAGCAGGAAGCCTGCTAAACAACCAGTGGGGCCCCTTGATGATCGAGATACAAAAGGAGCGCTTAAAGATGATAAAGTCATTGCAGAGAAACTAAATGGATTCCTTGCTTCAGTCTTCACGGCTGAGGATGTTAGGGAGATTCCCAAACCTGAGCTGGCTTTTGTAGGTGACAAATCTGAGGAACTGTCACAGATTGAAGTGTCACTAGAGGAGGTTTTGGAATTAATTGATAAACTCAACATTAACAAGTCACCGGGACCAGATGGCATTCACCCAAGGGTTCTGAAAGGACTCAAATGTGAAGTTGCGGAACTATTAACTAAGATTTGTAACCTGTCCTTTAAATCGGCTTCGGTACCCAATGACTGGAAGTTAGCTAATGTAACACCAATATTTAAAAAGGGCTCTAGAGGTGATCCCGGCAATTACAGATCGGTAAGTCTAACGTCAGTACCGGGCAAATTAGTCGAAACAATAGTTAAGAATAAAATTGTCTGACACATAGAAAAACATAAACTGTTGAGCAATAGTCAACATGGTTTCTGTAAAGGGAAATGGTGTCTTACTAATCTATTAGAGTTCTTTGAAGGGGTCAACAAACATGTGGACAAGGGGGATCCGGTGGACATAGTGTACTTAGATTTCCAGAAAGCCTTTGACAAGGTCCCTCACCAAAGGCTCTTATGTAAATTAAGCTGTCATGGGATAAAAGGGAAGGTCCTTTCATGGATTTAGAACTGGTTAAAAGACAGGGAACAAAAGGTAGGAATTAATAGTAAATTCTCAGAATGGAGAGGGGTAACTAGTGGTGTTCCCCAAGGGTCAGTCCTAGGACCAATCCTATTCAATTTATTCATAAATGATCTGGAGAAAGGTATAAACAGTGAGGTGGCAAAGTTTGCAGATGATACTAAACTGCTCAAGATAGTTAAGACCAAAGCAGACTGAGAAGAACTTCAAAAAGATCTCACAAAACTAAGTGATTGGGCAACAAAATGGCAAATGAAATTTAATGTGGATAAATGTAAAGTAATGCACATTGGAAAAAATAACCCCAACTATACATACAATATGATGGGGGCTAATTTAGCTACAACGAGTCAGGAAAAAGATCTTGGAGTCATCGTGGACAGTTCTCTGAAGATGTCCACGCAGTGTGCAGCGGCAGTCAAAAAAGCAAACAGGATGTTAGTAATAATTAAAAAGGGGATAGAGAATAAGACTGAGAATATATTATTGCTCTTATATAAATCCATGGTACGCCAACATCTCGAATACTGTGTACAGCTGTGATATCCTCACCTCAAAAAAGATATACTGGCACTAGAAAAGGTTCAGAAAAGGGCAACTAAAATGATTAGGGGTTTGGAGAGGGTCCCATATGAGGAAAGATTAAAGAGGCTAGGACTCTTCAGCTTGGAAAAGAGGAGACTAAGGGGGGATATGATAGAGGTATATAAAATCATGAGTGATGTGGAGAAAGTGAATAAGGAAAAGTTATTTACTTATTCCCATAATACAAGAACTAGGGGTCACCAAATGAAATTAATAGGCAGCAGGTTTAAAACAAATAAAAGGAAGTTCTTCTTCACGCAGCGCACAGTCAACTTGTGGAACTCCTTACCTGAGGAGGTTGTGAAGGCTAGGACTATAACAGCATTTAAAAGAGAACTGGATAATTTCATGGTGGTTAAGTCCATAAATGGCTATTAGCCAGGATGGGTAAGAATGGTGTCCCTAGCCTCTGTTTGTCAGAAGATGGAGATGGATGGCAGGAGAGAGATCACTTGATCATTGCCTGTTAGGTTGACTCCCTCTGGGGCACCTGGCATTGGCCACTGTCGGTAGACAGATACTGGGCTAGATGGACCTTTGGTCTGACCCGGTACGGCTGTTCTTATGTTTGTATGTTCTTACTGATGAGGCTGCCTGTACACTAGTTCTGCTGCAGGCCCTGGTTCCTGACAGCTGGTCAGAAAATCTTTGATGAATCAGAAAATGCAATTCTGTCAAAATAGAAATGCTTCATGAAATTGTGTTGACTTCACTGAGAATTTTTGTATGAAAAAGATTGGGAAAAAAATTTCTGAGAAAGTCAAATAGTCCCATTTATCTTCCATGGACAGTCTACAATTCTGGGACTGGCAATGGAGATAAGATGATGGGTAAAATGATCTACCCTAATAGTTCATTCTTCAGTGGCTAGGGGTCAAACTGTGAGGTATTTCTTAAGTTAAAATTCCCATTGATTCCAATACGGGTTTTGTCTGAGAAAGGACTGCACGATTTAGCCTTATGCAAAGTACTCTGGTTTACTGATCACAGCCAGGGGTTCTATTGCCTGCTGTATGACTTGTATTTGTTTCTTGTTCAAGAAGTATTTAAAGGCTGGAATTATGTGGGGATGACCTGTTGGCCTAGTTTAGCATCAGCTAATGTCCACTAGTTTAGAAGGATAGGAGTCAGAAACTTCTTTGCTCATAGCACTGAAATGCTTTTCCTTCTAAGATTCAACAGAGTACATTCCTTCAAACAGCAACAAGAATACAAAAAATCCCCGTCATGCTGTCTGGAATGGCTAATGACTATGAGTGCCAACCACAGGGCAGACTGTCAAAAAGCAGGGCAGAGACCCCAAACTGGTGGTATGTTTTGTGATTAGGTTTCACCAACCTGGTAACACAGTGAACTCCTGAAGTATTAACAATCTTACCATGCAGTCACAGACTGTCCCCTTGGGCATTCGTCTTTCTCGCCATCCAGGCAAACTGGATTTAGTTATAAATGGTCACTTATTCCAAAAATCATAAACTATTCAGATTGCTCCCAGTCTCAAGACACCAGTCACTTACCCCAGATCAATTTGCACCTCAGATCTCACACCAAAGACAACTCGTAGCCAATCCTATAGTCAACTAACTAAGGATTTATTAACTAGGAAAAAGAAATGAGAGTCATTTACACAATAAAGCAACATATACACAGATGAGTTAATCTATGGTTCCAAAAGGTGACAGAGTTGTAGTAACCTGTCAGCTCTGACTGCCTTTTGCATTGACCCTGGGGATCTTCGCTTTTGTTTCTACCGCCAGCCCTGTGACAGTCCAAACAGCAAAGAGATGAAGAATTTTCATGGCAGCTATCTTTATTTCCTTCTTCCAGAATTCCAGCTTCCTTGCACACAGAACCTTTATGGGTGTGAGGGCCCTTAGTCCAGTCTTTCTGTCATGATGCTTCACAACCACCCACTTTTGACAGTCCATCTTAATGGGTGAGGGAATCACTCCTCCTGCCTAGTTTACAAGTTCAGAGCAGGCATTTTTACAGTGTTAAAGCAAAACTTACTGTGACATCCTGTACCTCGTGGGAACACCCAGCACCCCATGTTCATCTTTATAAAATGCTGGTGTGGTATCCAATACAAAGTTTGTCATGTCAGGTGTCTTCGGAAGGCTCATGATGCACTGAGCATTGTTGTTATAGTCATAGGTGCCAACTTTCCTCGGCGCCGGTGGGTGCTCGCACCCCCCCACCCCACCCCACCTCCACCCTTTCCCCACCCCACCCCCATTCCAACCCCTTCCCCAAAGTCCCCACCCCAACTCTGCCCCCTCACTGCCCCTATTGGACCCCTTCCCCAAATCCCCGCCCCGGCCCCTCCTCTTCCCTGAGCTCCAGAGCACCCACAGAGTCAGCGTCTATGGTTATAGTGATGTTATAGTAATTGTTGTTACAGTACTGTTATAGGTTGTAATTTCATGCATATAGTTATGAGGCTGCAAATGTGTCCTCATGACTTAAAACAGGCCCAGGCAAAACTTTCCAAGAGCAGAGGGGCAGTTCACACCTCATCAGGGCATGTATGGGACAAACCCAGCCCAGCCTCACAGGAACAAAGGACACTGGTCTAGGCAGCAACAAAGGATCTGTTGGACTCTAGAGTGAGTCACCCCCCTTCCTTTGGTCATCTTGGGACTACAATGAGGTAATGCTCAGCTGACTCTGAAGGCGGGGGGGGGCAAAGCCAAGGGGGAAGAAAGAACATGATAAAAGGGAGAGACGTTTGCCATGCTCTTCCTCTCTCTTCCACCTCCATGTACAGACACCACCACGAGACTGAGGCGCTGATCAAAGAGGAAAGCCTGGCTGAAGGTCAACAGCCAGCCTGTGCTGAGAAGCATCTAAATTTGTAAGGGCACTGAAAGTGTTAAGATCAGCTTAGAAAGCATTTTGCTTTTATTTAATTTGACCAAATCTGACTTGTTATGCTTTGACTTATAATCACTTAAAATCTATCTTTATAGTTAATAAATTTGTTTGTTTATTGTACCTGAAACAGTGCATTTGGTTAGAAGCATGTCAGAGACTCCCTTTGGGATAACAAGCCTGGTACATATCAATTTCTTTGTTAAATTGACGAACTCATATAAGCTTGCAGTGTCCAGCGGGCATAACTGGACACTGCAAGACAGAGATTCGTAGGATTGTGTCTGGGACCGGAGATATTGGCTAGTGTCAGTCGGCTGCACAATCCAATGAGCAGCTTACATGTAGGCTGTGCGTGAACAGCCCAAGAGTGGGGGTTCTCACAGCAGAGCAGGGTAAGGCTGGCTCCCAGAGTCGAGGATTGGAGTGACCTAGCAAATCACCGGTCCAGACAACACCAGGGGAACATCACACTTACATATTACTGTCATGAACATACAGCTAAGGGTAGCATAAAATCCCTCCTTTACCTGTAAAGGGTTAAGAAGTTCAAATAACCAGTTGGCACTGACCAAAAGGACCAATAAAGGGAGAAGATACTTTCAAATCTGTGGGGAAAGGTTTTTGTGTTGTGCTCTGTGTGTTGTTCTCTCTGAGACAAAGAGAGAGACCAAGCAAGTAATCCAGTTCCTACTGAAATGATACATCTAATATTACAGAATAGTAAGTAATAGCAAGAAAATGTGTTAGATTATCTTTTGTTTTAGCTTGTGAAGGGCGGTTTATTCCTGTGGGGTTTTTTGTTTGTTTGTTTGTTTGTAATTTTAAAGTTTTGCCTAGAGGGGAATCCTCTGTGTTTTAAATCTTATTACCCTGTAAAATTACCTTCCATCCTGATTTTACAGAGGTGCTTCTTTTACTTTTTTTCTTTATAATAAAGTTCTGTTTTTAAGAATCTGATTGGGGTTTTAGTGTCCTAAAAACCCAAGGGTCTGGTCTGTGCTCACCTTGGTTACCTATTTGGTTGGTATATTATTCTCAAGCCTCCCCAGGAAAGGGGGTGAAGGGGCTTGGGGGGATATTTTGGTGAAACAGGAACTCCAAGTGGTCCTTTTCCTGAATCTTTGTCTAACTCACTTGGTGGTGGCAGCAATACCATCCCAGGGCAAGGGATTTGTGCCTTGGGAAAGTTTTTAACCTAAGCTGGTGGAATATAAGATTAAGGGATCTTTCATGCTGGTCCTCACATCTGTACCCCAGAGTTCAGAGTGGGGAGGGAACCCTGACAATTATCTTCTAGTATGAGATACAGATATTACAAGTAATGTTAATGCATGCAGCAACTTACAAGCATTTTATAGACTATAAACATATCCTTACAAGCAGAACACCTATCTGGAACAATATTAACACACAGGTGAGCTGGTCTGGTTTCCAGGTATGAATTTGTTGGCACAAGCTGGCACCTGGTCTACCAGCATTACAGTCCCAACAGCACCTCAAGACTTTCTTGCCTTTGCACTGGCCATTACTGGCTTGTGTAGTAATAGTTGTAACTAGGGCCCCAATGCTGACAATTGCTCTCAATGGGTGGACAGCTGCACCAGTTGGGCTGGGCAGGGAAAAGGTCCCCAATGGCTCAGAGCGAGTTTGTTTCCCCCTGGCTTTCGGTCACTCAGTAACCTAAGTCCATTAATACAATAGGGATAAACTGAGAACAGGAACCAGGTAAATTACGGGGAACAGTAATCTCGTTATACAATAGTACAGAGTTGGTGCTAGATAGTTTTCCAAACATTGGAGATGTGGGAAGAGGGAGTTCAGGGTCAAAAAAGAGCAACCAGAAGACCTTAAGAGAGAAAGATATGAGCCTATTAGACCAGTATGGTGGAGCAATTCAACCACTTCTTTTCAGCTGTTGCCATGCTAGTTGAAATAAGAGTATTTTATTTAGGCTTTAAGTGGGAGAAGTGCATTTCAATCCCTAATGAATCTGAATCTCCTGTGAACTGAGAATATTGCAACATCAGTGACAGAGTGAATAGCATCACCTGTTTATTTTCATATGAGAGCTGAAGACCCAGTTATCATTGACTTTTTGTTCTGTGTTCATACAGCACCTACAACAGTGGAGTCCTGGTTCATGACTAGAGAACCCAGGTGCTCCGATAATACAAATAATAAATACTAATACACATTGTCTCTGAACAGATCCATCCAGCTCATTGCAGTCTGATACATTATAAAGGGAAATAACACTATTGGAAATATAATAGAATCCAACCATCAGCTATTGCTGACATTTTACAAACCGTTCTGGGATGGGAGAGAACTTATGCTCTTTTCTATAAGGTTAATTTTCCATCACTGAATCTGAAGTCTTGGAAACAGGTCATTTCCTTCCACCTGGATTTACTTGTGCTTCACATTCTAAAAGGAAAGGCAAGTATGGACTAGGGGAAAGAGAAGAGAGTTCAACTCAGTTATTAAGAGTAGCGATGGACCTGTATTGTTGAACCAAAGCCCTGCATTCAAATAACTCCAAAGCTTCAGGGCCTATAAAGACAGTGGCGTTACCTCAGTGTATAACCAGTTCCACCCAAAGCCTGTTGAAATCAGTGGCAGTCTTTGCATTGTCACCGTGCATTCTAAAGCTATGCTGCAGTGGTTTACTATTGTAAATAGGAGGGTCTCACATTACCTAGCGAATAATCAACACCTCCTGCAACATGCAAGTTTTTCTGAGAGGTCTCCCACCCAATTACTAAATGTAACCCTGCTTAGCTTACAAGGTCAGAAAATATCAGGTGGTATGTTTACAAAAGCAAGGCACTTCTGAATTCAGTAGGAATTTTGGATGTGCACATAACACAGGACTGGTTCCTGCATGGCTACAGAACTGCAATAAAGTGGAACAATTTTCAGTTTGTGTGATTGGAGGATATCTGGATCCATACTGTAGGCCTGTCCCACATAATGAGGAAAAGTTAAGGTACCTTTGCTATTCTTCTGTTCCACTCTTAGTTTCTGTGGAGAACTTGTCAATGCAATATTACTGTCATCTTCTTTTTATGGGAAACAAAACTAAAAACAAAACAAAACAAAAAAAATGGTAAGGGTTGTTGAAAATAGCAATTAAGGTCCTAGTTAGAATTGGGAAGATGCCAGCATTTGTAGCTCAATTTTATCCTACTTTTTCTACAGAAAATTACAGTGGATCAGTATTTGACTTGGGAGAAATGAAGTAACAGAGAGTGAACTTGAGCACTCCTGAACTTTGAGGGTGTTCAAATCTGGAAGGCAGGTGCTAGATTCCCTTTCTGAATATTAGATAAATCTGGAAAGGAAAAGCCAATTTGTGCTTCCATGGCTCAGAAATGGAAATTGAATCACAGCCTCCTGCATGTCTGTTATCTAAAGCTGTCCAGGTCTTCTACTAGAGCCTTTCCTTCCTTACTTATAATTTTAACTTCTCCCAGTGGAGTCCACATACCTCTGACCCTTGCTAGGCTTCAGATAGAGGCACAATGTCCATTCATTCCATGCAATTCCTTCTTTGGGGGCTGCCAGCCAAGGCCACTACCATCCTTAATCCAATCTGGGGAAGCCTTTTACTCCTTGTGCATGTTCCCCATTCACAGCACTACTCTCTTCAAGCAGCCAGCTCCCCATTCACAGCAAGCTCCATGCATCGGGTCTCGCCAGCCCTGGCAGCTTCCCCACTCCCTCCCCTTCCCTTTCCAGTTGATAGCAGCCAAAGGAATGCTGGGAGATGTAGTTCCTTTCCTGCTCCAGGGCCAGTTTTCCAGGCAGGGAGCTGTCCAAAGAACTACAGCTCCCAAGGTACCTTGGGGGCTCAGCTCCCAGGCTGGAACCCTGCGGGCAGAGGATGAGAGAGCTGGTCTGGAGCATTGTTTTTTGTCTCCGATTGCGGTGGTGGGGATACAATGTATCAGGGCCATGGTACAGTGTATCATATCCTGGGGATTGCGGTGGCTGTCGGTCTACCCGCCCCAGGGGCTGGCCGAGCCTGTGGGGAGTGGGGGTAGGTGTTTTCTGGGACTGGACTGGGCTGGGCGGCATGGTAACCAGGGTGCTGCTGCTCCACGCTCTCGGGGCCTCTCACGGCGGTGTGAGGAAGCAGGAGCCCCTCATCCCCGGTCCCACCCCAGAGCCTGCACCCCATAGCTCTCACACCCCTGCATCCCAACCCTCCGCCCCATCCCAGAGCCTGCCCCCCCCCCAGCTGGAGCCCTGAGCCCCCTCCCAGACTCCAAAACCCTCAACCCCACCCCCACCACGTGAATTTTGTTATGTACACCAATGTGGAGGTGATGTGTCACACACGTTTCTCGTGAGAGAACATGTGAAAGAGAGGGATAAGGGGTGAAGAGAAGATGCAAGAGAGAGGAAAAAGGTGTTTTTTGCATGTCGTTCCAACTCAGTGCAAGAAAGCAGGGGCTGTGAATTACCAAGAGCTAAGGGGAAATGTTTGGAAGGAGGGGAAAAGGGAGATAGATGCAGATTTAATGCACCAGCTGGTTCCCCTCTTTGTTCTCCACAGGCTTCCTCAGTGTGTGCCCCATTAACTCCAGGGCTTTGTTCACCAAGTGCTTGCCCTTTTTGCCCCAGGTTAGGTTCACTTGTTTCCCAACAATATTCTTCCCTAGCTTCCCCAGGCTGATCCAGTTTAACTTGCCCACTTTGATCCCCACTAGCTTCACTTTTGTCTACTTCAATCCCCATTAACTTCACCTCTTTGCCCACTTTGATCCTTACTAGCTTCCCTATTTTTTTCCACTTGTGCTTTTCCATTTGCTTTCTCTATTTGTTTCCCCAAATTTTTCCATACTTTGTTCCCCAATAGTTTCCTCACTGGCTTCTATACTTAGATCCCTGCTAGCTTTCCCACTAGCTTCCACACCCTGTCCCCAACCTCCTTCCATCTTCCAGTCCCTACCTACTTCCCCACTCTGAGCCCCACCAGTTTGCTCTCTTTCTTCTCCACTAACTTCTCTACTGTGTTCTCATCTTGCTTCCGTGCTTAATTCCCCACAAGCTTCCACTCTCAGTTCCCCAGATTCAGGGACATTGGTTTCTCCTGGAGAAAGAAAAGAATAGAAAATATGAGAAAAATAATTTTACTTCCCAATAATGCAATTTCCATGGTCAGCACTACGACTGAGATCCCATGCCAGTTTTGTGGGATCAATTTATCTGGAGTGATGATGATGATAATGAAGGAAATATTTGTATATAATCCTATTCACTTTGCACATCAGTCTCTAAGATGCTACTTGCTAAAGATGCTTCAGTCTTACTCAGAGCTTTCTCCCTCCATCCCTCCGTTGAGTACTGGAGGCCAAAACTGAAAGGGTGAAATACAACAATCAAATAACATCAGAAGCAGCTGCTGCAGCAGTGGCCCTGGACCCCAGCTGTGGCACACGCTTCTGATGGCCTGCTGGGGATATTAGCTAGTGGTTTCTCCATGAAGTAGTAAGCACAAGGATGTTCTGGTGTGGTTCACAAACTCCTCTTTTGGGGTGTGAGGGAGGCCCTGGCAGGCACACCTCCATGTAGAGTGATTCAGGTTGCAGCCCCTCTTCCAGATCCTCCTGAACCTTTCACTGAAGCTCCAGTTTCACTTTTCTACACACTTTATTCATGCACATCCCATTCTTGGCCCCACAAAGCCATGGGACCTCCTTATCAACTTCCTCCTGCAACTGTTCAAGATGGCCATCCATCACTTCAAGAGGAGGAAGCTGGACAGAGATGCTTTGCGACTGTGGGGCCTATTTCTGGTCTCTTGTCCGATCACATCTCCAAGCAGTGTTTCTCTGGGTGGTGTTAATTGACTCCTAAAACATCTTTAGGGAGTGGTGGGCACTGCCAGGGTTCTCTGCTTGGTGTCCCCTTCTGGTTCACTAACTTTCAACCTTTGACCCTCACTCTTGTTCCTGTTTTCATTTGTTGTCCCAAGTATTCAGTTGTGGCCTGTGGCCTGTGGATCCTTCCCCTTAGTTGAAGGGGCAGGTCTTTAGTGTTGGGTGGACCTAGTCCTGCCTATCTCAGTACCTGCTGACAGTATACACACTTCTGCCTCTTAGTTTTCTAAACACAAAGACTACAACTCTCAGCATGCAATACTAGGTCTAGTAACACTACACCCTCCCAGCCCATTTTCTCTTCAGATCAATCCTGGAAAATTATGATGTTGCTATGATCCTGTTTACATTGCTGTCTGTTGCAATAGAAATGTTGCATTCCATTGCAGGAGGAGAAGATAGGCCATGGGAATTGTTAACAAACAAAAATAGCTTTATAACTAACCAGAAAGAAGGGGGAAATTATAGTAAAAATAAAATACTGTAATAAATATGTGATCCCCTAGACTGTCATGGTTGTCACCATGCTGCACTCCATGCTCACTTGGAAATTCAAAGCAACAGCAAGGCTGCACATCTTCCTGCTCCAACAATCTAGGCCCCAATTGCAGAGCTGAAGTAGAATCACCATTAGCAGTACATGGCTTCTGACAAATAGGTGAGCAGTTCTGAATCCATCCAGTATAGTGCCATGCACAACTAGGCTGCTAAGTGCAAATTCTGAATAATAGTAATAGTAATAAATATCACTTTAATAAAGAACAACAAAAGCTGTTGTAAAACCCACAGTTTCTGTCTGCAAACTTGACCAATCTTCACCAGTGGCTGGGTCTATTGTGCAAAGTTTCTGAGGAAACAGTAATGAGAGAATGAGAATCTTCAGCGAGAGCAAGAAAGAGATCGTACTAAAAAAACAAATTGGACCATGTTCACAATGAGGTTGAATCGCCTTGTAATGAAGCAGGCACAAACTGAGCCAGCAAGACTGAGAAGACCAGTGTCTTCTTCAGCATATCCAACATGTTGTATGAAGTCCAAGTGTCAGGAGGGGAAAAGAGGGAAGGTCCAGCTGAGAGGAGCTGTGGCTGTTGTAAGCATGAAAGGCAGTCAATTTTTTTGAATTTGCCAAGGTGCCAATGAGATTTTAAAGCTGAAATCTAACAAACTAGACTTGGCCATATATAATAGAATTCAGTGGGATAACCCCTTTGTATTGAGTCCAGGAAATGTTAGCTTAGTAATTGAATGCTGGGTTTTTTTCAGGTCAACTTTTAACCCGAACAGTATTTCTCAGATGAGGACACTTGCTTTTTCTTAACCAGTCAACAATTTGTTAATTCACCTAGAACCACATTAATATATAATCAACAGTTCACCTCTCAAATGTAAACACAGCCAGTTGAGGGTCATCAGTTATGTCAAAGAACAATGCAAATTACCAAGATTTCTTTTTACCACCAATTCTCAGTTCTTTAGTATCTAACACATTTATTGCACTTCCAAGGGTACACTTGTCTTTTAGGCACTTTGAAGAGTGTGGTTATTTCTCTTTGACTAGATTAGTCCAAAAGGGACACGTTTAGAATATTAAAAGCAATTGCTTAAAACAATTCCTTTCAATCTCTTACTTGGCCAATTTGCTTGGATTTATAAAAGAGTTAAAATTTAAAATATGGTTATTTGAACTCTCACTAGAGAGTGTAGACTCTGGAAGATAAACTACAGCTATTAAAGAATAGAAGGGGAAATACAATCTTTGAGATGAAATCTCATCACTTCTTATCCTCTAAACCCTGGGACGGGGAAGAATCCTTCCACATAGCTGGTCTGGGTGTTGGTCATATTTGGGATTCTATAGCTTTTTTTGTTGAGTTCAGTCAACTCTGCTGAGCGCATGGAGAGCATAGTTTATGTATGTCAGTTTCAGGGCTATTGAACACACGTGTGTGAAGTGGGTCCTCAACTTTCAGCTCTCTTAGTTACTCTGCTGCTTCCATTGCTATCCAGTAAATAGCCTTGGCATATAACAAACTTCCTTAAACTTTTTCTTCTCAGAAGCTTTTAAAGTTTGATTCATTTGAAGGATTGTATTTAATTATTTAGCCCTACTGTCAATTGTTATTCCTCTTTTAACCAATTTCTCTTAATATCCCAAAGTTATACCCAATCACAGTATATATCTTTCAACATTTTTCCTTCCTTGTGCTGGACAATTCCTATTGCTTTTAGAGTGCAACAATTATTTACAATGAAAACCGACAAAATCCGTATAGTTTAAATTTGGAGGACATTCGCCATACATTCTTTGATTATACTAAGTATTTCACATTACTTAGGACTTAAAACAGAACAAGACACTTTTCGACATATAGAAGGGATATAGATCTAGCTCACAAGGCAAATGAATGTGTAGATTTTAATTTGGGGTAATATACAGATTATTCATGGTATATTTGATTTACAAGGAAACAATGTATACTTTATAATTTGGGGTGAAAACAAGTGGCGTGAATTTCTTGGAGTAAGTCTGTCCAGTTTGATCTTCAATCGTACAGTCACATTTCTTGTTTTTTTATACTTGCAGCTTCCCTACCCATCTCTTCTTGATCCACTCAACATGCAATGAACCACTTTGCAAAGAAAAGCAGGGTGTAACTCTTTTTTGGTAACTTGGAAATTTTTTGCTAGATTGGGAGGGAGAAAGATGTATATATGTGCAAATAATGAGATATTCTTGCCTAGGTGATTAACAATACTCTCCATTTAGCCATTTTAATTACTGCAGTTGGGGAAAGGAATTCCTGACCTTGGCTGATGTGAGTCCTTAGACAAAATGTCTCACATCATGTGAAGCATTTTCTTGTTGTCTTCATAGGTGGATCTTATCTTGGGATAAACAGAGATGGGATAGCTTTTCTAATTTTTGAGGGCCAGAAGGAATCATGAGTTATTAATTTTTCAAGGCATATCATTCCCATATATCCTTTACACTGTATTTAAACTAGAAAAGGGTGAACTTTTAAAAAATAAATAAACTTATCAAAACATACATTTTTCAAGGCACCAAAACAATTTGTAATTTTGATGAATAATTTTGGCCAAAAAAAATGAAAAAATATTTTTGAAAAGTCAAAATGATTCATTTGAAAATGAAACATTTCAACTTTTGATCTGGAAACAATGATTCATTTAGAATGTTGCTAAATTTATTTAAACAAACAAAAAAGGTAAAAAAACAGCCAAAAATTTAACGAAATGAAAATCTAATTTTTTTTTAATCAAATGAAATGTTTCATTTGATCAGAAACATTTTTTTCTCAGATATTTTGGTTCGACCTTTGAATGGAACAATCAATTATTCGTTCAGCTCTTAATTCAAAATTAATTTGCAGCTCTGCCTCTGAAACCTTTCTGAAAAAGAGATTAGTTGGCATCTACATTATAAATGCTTTGCTGATATATCAGCAGAGCCCCCTAGTGTAGACATAATATATTCTGACAGAAGGAGTGTCACGGAGTGTGGGGGAGTCAGGGTCCTGCACCCCCGGCTTCCTGCGATTCACCAGGACTCTCAGCCAGCCAGTAAAGCAGAAGGTTTATTTAGATGCCAGGAACACAGTCCAACACAGGTCTTGCAGGCACAGACAACAGGATCCCCCCTGTTAGGACCATCTTGGGGCCCCAGGAGCCCCACAGCCCCATTGGGGGATCAGAGCCCTGTCTGTCCTTCCCTTCCTCCCCCAGCCAGCTCCAGACTCCCCAAGACCTTCCAGTCCCTCCTCTCTGCTCAGCCCCTTTCCCGGGCCAGGAGGTCACCTGATCCCTTTGTCTCCAACACCTTCAGCCGGCACCTTTGCAGAGGAGGGGCCCAGGCCATCAGTTGCTAGGAGACAGAGTGTCAGGCATTTAGGTGCACTGGCCTTTTGCTTTGCTAGATACTTAAGAACTGCATAGGGGACACTGAGGCACCAACACAGCATTCACAGACCACAGTAAGAACAGTCCCCCTTCGTCACAAGGAGTTTTTCTGCTGGAACAAGAGTACTACCTCCCCAAATGACATTATTCTGCTAGAAGCATTCTTCTGTTGGCATAGCTGCATCTACACTGGGGACTTTACTGCCATAACTATGTGAGCTAGTGGGTGTGGTTTTTCCACACTCCTGACAAACATAACTATGCTGGTAAAATTGTGTAATGTCTACCTGGCCTCAGTTCTGAGAGAGAACCATGATGAAAGGGAGCAGTGGGAAGTTACAGGTTAGCACCAGTGGAATGGCGGTCCCAGAAAGGGCAATAGTACACAGCAATGAATACAAGATGCTCCAAAGTGTGCTGGATGTTTGACCCAATTTTTCAGAATTCATTATCAGCGTGGGTAGCTAAAAAGCTGACAGGTAAAAGCTAATGGGTTATTAGGAAATTGCTGTACATGTTGTAGCTCTTTGGATTTAATTTAATGATTGGCCAGTATGATTTTACTTAACCTCTTCTGAGGCAATGGATTAGCAATCTAAAGATCCTGCAAGGTGATCTGAGAGCATGCATCTCCTAATACTTCAGTGGGAGATGAGGGTGCTCAGCATCTCACAGAATTGGGCCCTGTGTTTGGAAAACCTACAATAGACTTCCTGGAACAGAAAGCTCAATGCCTAACATGGAAGATATAGTCCCCTGCTCTTCAGAGGTGTCTGAAATGGGCACCATGTTGTTTTCCAAACAGGTGTTAAAAGTGAGCTCCTGTGTATTTCACTCTATACCAGGCAGTCTGCTGGGATGCTATCACAGTCACTGTCTCAGGAAATGGTCTTTGCTGCAATCCACCCCAGGATCTTTCTTACTGTTGGACTCTGGAAATTGTTGCATATAGTGAATGTCTGTACTGTGCTTGCTGGTAATACGCAGGGTTCCCTGTGCCAGGGCAGGAGTAATGATTCCCACAGAATCTGCTCTCTGCGGAATTAACCAGTATAGATTTTAAGCCTCTGGTTTTATAGTTATCTCCTATATATACCATAATCTATCCTTTAAAGGACACAAAGTGGCAGAATTAGAGAATTTACACCCAAGGGATGACTTCCCATTTCCAGAACATGAGAATATCTGATTGAAAACCCCTCTGTAATCCCAATGGACAGTGACATTATTTTGTATCCATGGGGTGTTCAAGTAGATTCCCATTCTGCACAACTGCATCAAGAAACGAGTTTATATTAGGCAACTGGGTCCAAATTCTGCTCTCATTTCCAGTGACCAAAATTTAGAGTAAATTCATTAATGTCAATGGAGTTGCTCCAGATTCACACTAGTGCAACTGAGAACAAAATTCAAGGCTTTGTGGGGTGCTCTGGGTAAAAGCAGTAAAGAGCCTGCGGAGGCATAAGAACCATGCGCATTTGACCTCTGTTTTCAGTCCTGTTCATTACCATGTTCCACGGTACAAGCACTGATTAGACAGGATGAATACACTCTAAACTTTGGAAAAGTATGCAAAAAGGATGATATAAATCCTGGCCCCATGTACTATCATTGATTTCAATGGAGCCAGGGTTTCATCCCTGAAAGTCATCAGAGCAGAAATCAGAGCCATCATCTTAGAAGTAAGAACCACTTTTCAAAGGAAAAATTACAGGATAATGTAATAATTCAGACAAAAAGGGCCAGATCAGTTACACACTGGAAGTTTTGCCTGAGTAAGGACTTCAGGGAATGGCCCATATGAGAACAATATATGTAGCTAGAATCTCCTGTACTGAGAATGGTAAAGTTAGTAACAATTAGAGGTGACTGGAAAAATAAAATAAATATGCACAGATTTTGAAAATATTTTTGTTCTAATGATTTGCAAAACTAACCAATTTTTCATTTTAAAATTTTTTCCATAGAACTATTTTTTACTTTCTCCCCATTGTTGAGAATCATAATCTTTGAAAACAAAAATGTTCAGTTTTGAAAAAAAATACCACTATGTGACTTTACTAGCAATCAAAACTGAAACAGAAAAGCCACACCAAAACCTGAAAAACAAAATCCTGCAAATGAAAATAATGAAAGCTATGCTGAAGAACAAACAACAGGCTAACTTTTGTTCTCTAAAGGTTTGATCAAAAACTTACAAAAGCCCAACATAGTTTAATTTTAAAAAAAAATGAAAAACTGGCATTTATTTAAACTTTTTTTTGCTCAAAAAATGTCAACCAGCTTTAGCAACAATTAGATTTTTGATGTTGACTGGCATAAAAGGAGTGTCAGGATCACTGTGCATAAAACAGAGTAAGACCTTCTCTTAGGGTGACCAGGTTTCCAGGTTGGACGAGAACACCCGGTCAAAAAGGGATCCTGGTGGCTCCGGTCAGCACCACTGACCAGGCTGTTGACTGTCCAGTTGGCGGTGTCTGGAAGCAGCTGGCATGTCTGGCTCCTAGGCTTAGGGGCAGCCAGGGGGGTCCATGTGTTGCCCCACTCCCCACCTGCAGGCGCAGCTCCCATTGGCTGGGTCAGGGCAGGGGAGTAACTAGCGTGAGCATGACTCGTGAGTGCTCAGCAGGCAGCTGTTGAGAGGTTGAGTGGTGCACACCTCTCCCGCTGCTGCCTGGCCCTCTTCTCCTCATGCTCCTCATGTGGCTGGGTTCGAGCTGTGACACGTGTCCTGTGGCAAACCGCGGTCTGTCTGTCGCCCCATCGCCAGCACCCAGGAATTCCAGGTATGTGTATCCCTGTCTTGGAGAGCTGGGAATGGGGCTGCACCCCATCCCCCGTCACCGCATCCTTTCCCCATCCTGTCCTGCCCTGCACATCTACCCATCCCAGTCCTGTACCCCTTACAGCACTCTCCCACCCATCCTCTCCACCTTCCAGAGCTGCCACCCCATGTCCCTCACCCTCCACAGCCCTGCATCCCATTCACCTCCATACATTGTGCACTCCCATTTTGTCCCTATACACTCCTGTGCCCCCCAAATCCTCATGCACCCATAGCCTTCTGCTTCCCTCTGCATCCCCATCCACCCCACATACCCCCCATACCCCCTCCTCTCTCCTTCACTTCCCCCTCTCATCCCCACCCTACTCTTGTCCTTGGCTTCTTTCCCTCCTCATCCTTTCTCCTCTACCCCCACCCATCTTTTCCCCTCCAGCCCATCCTTCTCCATTCCTGGCTGGGTGATTTAGACAACCCCTGGAAAAGAGTATGAAAAGTATCTCTGTGTAGGTAAGTGTGTGCATGCATGCATTCATAGAATCATAGAATATTAGGGTTGGAAGAGACCTCAGGAGGTCATCTAGTCCAATCCCCTGCTCAAAGCAGGACCAACACCAACTAAATCATCCCAGCCAAAGCTTTGTCAAGCCGAGCCCTAAAAACCTCTAAAGATGGAGATTCCACCCCCTCCCCAGGTAACCTATTCCAGTGCTTCACCACCCTCCTAGTGAAATAATGTTTCCTAATATCCAGCCTAGACCTCTCCCACTGCAACTTGAGACCATTGCTTCTTGTTCTGTCATCTGCTACCACTGAGAACAGCCTAGCTCCATCCTCACTCTTCTGCAGACTAAATAACCCCAGTTCCCTCAGCCTCTCCTCATAAGTCATGTGCCCCAGCTCCCTAATCATTTTCATTGCCCTCTGCTGGACTCTCTCCAATTTGTTCACATCCCTTCTGTAGTGGGGAGACCAAAACTGGATGCAATACTCTAGATGTGGCCTCACCAGTGTCGAATAGAGGGGAATAATCACTTCCTTCGATCTGCTGGTAATGCTCCTACTAATACAGCCCAATATGCTATTGGCCTTCTTGGCAACGAGGGCACACTGCTGACTCATATCCAGTTTCTCATCCACTGTAATCCCCAGATCCTTTTCTGCAGAACTGCTGTTTAGCCAGTGGGTCCCCAGCCTGTAGCGGTGCATGGGATTCTGCCTTCCTAAGTGCAGGACTCTGCACTTGTCCTTATTGAACTTCATCAGATTTCTTTTGGCTCAATCCTCCAATTTGTCTAGGTCAATCTGGATCCTATCCCTACCCTCCATCTTAGTGTCATCTGCGAACTTCCTGAGGGTGCAATTAATCCCATCATCCAGATCATTAATAAAGATGTTGAATAAACCGGCCCCAGGACCGAGCCCTGGGGTACTCCCCTTGATACCGGCTGATATTGAGCCGCTGATCACTACCCGTTGAGCCTGATAATCTAGCCAGCTTTCTACCCATCTTACTGTATGTGTGTCTTTGTGTAGGGAGGTGTGTGTATTGCCGCATGTGTGCATACCTGTGTGAATAAAATTTGCAGCCTAACTCTTTGATTTTTATTCCTTTTGCTGTCTTGCACACAAAAAATTTGATGACATAAAATCTATGTGTATTCATTTCGTAAGTTTTTAAAAGAGAAGGGAACTCTAAAAGAAATGTATTATATCTTAAAAAGTGAATGTTGTTGACTAGTAATTGCAGAAGAGCCAACGTATCATACATTTCTCCCCACCTTTGTCTAGCTACATTATAAACTGTTTGTTGCAGTCAGACTCTCTCTCAGTGCATGCTAGATGTGTACACATGAATACGTGTGTATCTGCATGTAGGTATGGGAGTCAGTTTCTACAGATATATACATACATATATATATATAGGTATCTGGACAGGTGTGCATTTCTGTGGTTGCGCTCTATGGCTTTGTATTTGGGCTTCAGGAGTGGACCCATTGCAGCTGTGATAATGTGTGGTTACGAAAAATGGGAAGAGGGGAATCATGAAAACCTTTGTGAAATTTAATTTTTTTTTAAATTACCCTTTTTGACTATTTTTTTGCCAGCTCTAGCGTCTTGTAACAAATAAAACCTGAACTTAGCATAGTACATCTGTCAAAACTATAAATATGCCTGTTTGGGCCTTGCAGTGAAAATGAGCATGTGAGAGAAGGTCGGGGAGAGCAAGAAATGGGGGAAGGGGTGATCGAGTGAGCAGGGGACCCTCAGGAAGGGGTGGGGCAGAGGCGTGGCCTCAGGGAGGGGAGGGGTAGTGGGGGGGCAAGGGCATTTGTTTTTCTGGAATTAGAAAGTTGGCAACCCTATATTGTCTATATTAATAAAATTTGCCGTGGTGTAACTAAAATCATTGTAGTTACACTAGTTCAAATGATCTTGATATAGACAAAATCTAAGAGGAAATAGACCAAGAGGAAACATCCAGTGAGTCTGAGAGCTTGTCTATACGTAAAACACTGCAGCTGTGCCACTCTAGCGCTTCAATGAAGACACTACCTATGCCGATGGAAGAGAGTATCCCATTGGCATAGGTACTCCACCTCCCTGGGAGGCGGTAGATAGGTCAGTGAGAGAATTCTCCCATCAACCTAGCTCTGTTCTCACCCTGAGCAATGTAGTTATACTGAACTAATTTCCTGGTGTAGACCAGGCCTTCGTATCACCAGTTTCTCTCCCAATGAGGTATCCACTGTAAGGTCCCAAAGACCACTTACCACTCAGCAGAAGGGACAACAATCATAGAATCATAGAATATCAGGGTTGGAAGGGACCTCAGCAGGTCATCTAGTCCTCAAAGCAGGACCAATTCCCAACTAAATCATCCCAGTCAGGGCTTTGTCAAGCCTGACCTTAAAAACCTCTAAGGAAGGAGATTCTACCACCTCCCTAGATAACCCATTCCAGTGCTTCACCACCCTCCTAGTGAAAAAGCTTTTCCTAATATCCAACCTAAACCTCTCCCACTGCAACTTGAGACCATTACTCCTTGTTCTGTCATCTGCTACCACTGAGAACAGTCTAGTTCCATCCTCTTTGGAATCCCCTTTCAGATAGTTGAAAGCAGCTATCAATTCCCCACTCATTCTTCTCTTCTGCAGAATAACCAATACAAGTTCCCTCCGCCTCTCCTCATAAATCATGTGCTCCAGATCCTTAATCATTTTTGTTGCTCTCTGCTGGACTCTTTCCAATTTTTCCACATCCTTCTTGTAATATGGGGCCCAAAACTGGACACAGTCCTCCAGATGAGGCCTCATCAATGTCGAATAGAGGGGAATGATCATGTCCCGCGATCTGCTGGCAGTCCCTACTTATACGTCCCAAAATGCTGTTAGCCTTCTTGGCAACAAGAGCACACTCTTGACTCATATCCAGCTTCTTGTTCACTGTAACCCCTAGGTCCTTTTCTGCAGAACTGCTGCCTAGCCATTCGGTCCCTAGTCAAGCAATTGCTTGGCAGCATTCTCCATCCAGCAGGCTGCATAAGTGATTTTGGTAGGAGGCAGGCAGCTGTGACTGGTCCATGTCTACCACTGAAGGACATTGGTTTTTGCATATCTGATCTATGGGTTACTTGTGCAAAGCTAGAGGAAGTTGTGTCTTTTGGATGGTCAATTACTGTGATTCCACTGAAGAAAATTCAGTTTAGTAGTTGCAATCCTAAAAAGAGGCAAAAGACTCTAGTTGTAAACTACTAGTTACACTAGGTAGAAAATTCCTTTGCAACACAAAACTTATCCTAAAGGATCAGTAATGACTGCAAAGAAATTGTGCACTTTATTTGAATAATTTCTCAGGAGATCCATAGCAATAATTTTTCCAGCCTGCTTATTTTATTTCCATCAGTGTCATAGTTAATTACAATATGTTTTAATAATTTTGTTTTATTTGTGTAGGTTGGTGAGACGAGAGACACAGCTAAAGCTGCACATTCAATTTTTGGAGCATTTGTCTTTAGATTTTATATGCTACCTTGTCATGGCCCAAGTTAGCCAGCAGGTGTCCCTGTTACATCACCAACTACAACTGAAAATATCCTTAATCAGACTGAAGTTTTATGTGCCCTCATAAAAATACTTTTCAAAACAAATGAAGCTGTTCAAAACTAGCTTCTAAAGCCATGAATGAGAAAATGCAAGAGACATAGAAAAAGGAAGAAGCAGGATGAGTTGTTACTGGCTGCAAATTCCAGACAAGGGGGTTCATGGAGGGCAGGGGAATCCAGAAATGAGCAGGAAAATCACGGTGCAAACCAGCCCAATCCAATTACCACAATGTTAACAGTTGTAGAGAAGATGGACTCTAACTGTGTCCCCTTAATGGGCTAAACCTGTAGGCTGTCCTAACCAATCTGGTTATAGGAGCACAATTGGATTTTGTATTATGGACATGTGTGCAGTAGCTAGGTCTCATGAGCTGGTTACAATGAGTTGTAGTACAGATGGGGCCAAAGTGTACAATCTAAAGCCCATAAAGGAACACCTGGGCTAAATATCCCATCAGGGTGGCAGCAGTTGGTAGCAGTTGGAGTGTGACTGAAAATCAGAGCAGGAGACTCCCTATGCAGAGATAAGCAGCATTATTGCTGCAGAGTCACAACAGAAGGGAAATCCCAGAGATGATCCCCATTTCTTGCAAAGGAAAGAATCAATATGTCAACTACACAGGAGCCTAAGACCACCCTGCTTGATTTCATGAGCTATGAGGGACATGGATCCGGGCTGGAGAGGGCAGACCTAGCCTCTCCCAGAATCATTTGCTCTAACATTTGTTCTGCTCAAAGGGACACTGCCAACTTGTCAAAATAGCACATTCAAAATATCTACATTCTGATTGAAGCCCTTTTAAATAGCATATGCAGCAAGAAACTATAACATGTCCCAGGGTGGGGGGAATCTATCTTAGCCAGGGGAAAGGGGACCTTTAAAAACATGGGAAGAGGGGGAAACTGTGCTACCAGATGCACCTGAAGTTTTTGGGATAAAATAACAGGGAGGAATATTACCTGGGAAGGAGAAATCTGAAATGCACTAACTTAAGGGGCACCTGCAACAGAAAACAAAACTGGGCTTGTGGGATAGCTCAGTGGTTTGAGCATTGGCCTGCTAAACCTAAAATTGTGAGCTCAATCCTTGAGGGGGCCATTTAGGGAACTGGGGTACAAATCTGTCTGGGGGTTGGACTAGATGACCTCCTGAGGTCCCTTCCAACCCTGATATTCTATGAGGAAAAGAAAAGCATTGGCCTGCTAAACCCAGGGTTGTGAGTTCAATCCCTGGAGGCAGCCACTTAGGGATCTGGGGCAAAATCAGTACTTGGTCCTGCTAGTGAAGGCAGGGGGCTGGACTTGATGACCTTTCAGGGTCCCTTCCAGCTCTGTGAGATAGCTCTATATATATAATGCCTGAGAGGATTTTTCTTTAACCTTAAAAATGTCAAGACTTGTCTTCTGTTTTTGCTGTTTGTGATAGATATGACAGTGTTCTGCAATATCCTTGGCAAACCTTATGGAAGTATGTTTACCAGCTTTGGGGTCCATTGTATTGAAAATGCAAATGTTTGTGTACTATTGTGTGGAATTTCTTTAGGAGAAGGAAGGATTAATGTAATTTTAGGAATGTCAAAGGACTTTTGGGGAACACTACATGTGAAGTGGATTTCCTAGAAAATACTTGGGGGTGAGTAGAATGCAAGTAACCCACTTTGAATCCATCTTTTTGAAGCTGAACAGTGAGAATATTAAGGCTGGAAGGGACCTCAGAAGGTCATTTAGTCCAACCCCCTGCTCAAAGGAGGACTAATCCCCAGACAGATTTTTGCCCCAGATCCCTCAAGGATTGAGCTCACAACCCGGGGTTTAGCAGGTGAATGGTCAAACTACTGAGCTAGCCCTCCTTGCCCTGAGGAGAGAAACAGATTGCCTGCCCCCCAAAATGCCAGTTCAAAGATTGCCAAACTGTATAAAGGAGGGACTAAACTTTTCATGAGTGTGTTACTTATGAGCTGAAGCTGATATGAACTTGTGACTATAAAAAAAAGACCATTTTGGCAGTTTGAAGGACTCACCTGCCAGATCCCATATTGATGACAGTTGGGGGGATTTGTGGTAAGCTTTAGTGTGTGTGTAAGTTCTATTATTGTTTTTAATATGTTTTCTCTGTAATGCTTAGGCCCTAAGAAAAATAGGCGTGCATAGGAAGTGCTGTGTGGTAACTCATAACTGTGGTAACTGCACTGTTAACTGTCTCTGGGGAGAAAGGCAAAGCAGACCTGCTGAGGCAGGCTGACTTTGCTTGTGAATTCACAGTATCAACAGGGAGCAGTGCAGCTTGGAACTATCCTGGTCAGCATGGAGTGATATGTATGTCTCCACGCAAGAGAGGTGATGGCCAGGGAAGCCCGAAGTCTAAGAGTGGGGTGCCGTTGCTGAAGTATAGAGGATGAAATACAGCTGCAGTTGTTTTTCTAGGAATGCCAGAAAACTGGAGAGGGTGATTGCTCAGCCCTCAGTTGAAGGGGCAGGGGAGGTGTTGAATGTTTACTGTTTCATAGGAGTCTGGAAAAACAGGACTCGGAGGGGCGTGGGGGGAGGAATCAAACTGTTTCATAGGAGTTTGAGTTAAATAGAGAACAAACCAATACTCACCGTGTATTAAATAGAAATAAATAAAACAGAATTTTCTTCCCCCTCCTGTGTGAGTGACAGGAGAATCAGGCCCCTATTTGTATTAACGTTGGTATCCTCTCACATCAGAGACAACAGTACAATGTTTTTTTAACTGCTTTACTCCTAGTGGCACTACAGAGATAGACCACAATGGGACAATGAGATGGTTCTGTTCCACATTGTGCATCAGCAGCAGAACTGTCATTTTGTTCTCAAAATGGAGTCCTCCACAAAGCATGACCTCACACGCACCAGATGTGCTAGGTCACACTGATCAGGCTTTTCCAGTAGATGCCCATTCAGGATTACACCACTAAGGAAAATATTTATTTTTAGCTTTTTTTCAAACTGTGGGTCGCGGAATGTAAGGCATTGTGTTGCGGTGGCTCTGGTCAGCACTGCTGACCAGGCTGTTAAAAGTCCCATTGGCGGTGCTGCCCGACTAAGGCAGGCTAGTCCCTACCTGTTCCGACACGATGCTGTGCCCCGGATGCAGCCAGCAGAAGGTCCGGCTCCTGGGTGCGGAACTGGCCAATGGGAAATGGGAGAGTGGTGCCTGCAGGCGAGAGCCACGCAGAGCTGCTTGCACACCTCTGCCCAGGAGCCGGACCTACTGCTAGGGCACAGCGAGGTCCAAGGCACAGTGTGGTCCACAGTGCCAGGACAGGCAGGAAACCTGCCTCTTCACCCCAGCTGCGCTGCTGACTGGGAGCCGCCAGAGGTAAGCCCACATCCCAATCCCCTGCCTGGAGCACCCCTCAAACCCGGAACCCTCTTCTGCACCCCAAACCTCTCATCCCTGGCCCCACTCCAGAGCCTGTACCCCCAACCCAGAGCCCTGACCCCCTCCTGCACCACAACCCCTTGCCCCAGCCCAGAGCCTCCTTCCACACCCTGAACCCCTCATTCCCGGCCCCACTCTGCAGCCCTCACCCCTGCACCCCAACTCTCTGCCCCAGTCCTGAGCCCCTCCCAAACCCCTCATCTCCAGCTCCAGTGGGTCACGGGCAGCAACAATTTTCTTCAACTGAGTTGCTAGAAAAAAAGTTTAAAATCCACTGGTCTATAGAGTGGCTCTACAGCTTCTCTGACTAGAACCCTGACCTGCCACTGGCACTTGGATCATGTTACACACTTTTATGGCTATACCCTGGCAACTCCATAGTTCAGGCTGCATTGAGCATTGCATTCAAAGCAACATTAGATCCCACTGTTTCACTCTTAATATTTCATTTTCAAATTTAAACACTTTTATCCTTTATAGGCCAATTGCATTTTCCATATTGTTTATTGATATATTTACTAACTTTGGCAGAGAAAATGGATAAACATTAGCCCTGTTTGATTCCTCCCCCCACGCCCCTCCAAGTCCTGTTTTTCCAGACTCTGCAATCTAAAGAGACACCCTCCTCCCCTTGCTCCCCACTTCCCTACTACATTTATTTTTTCAACACTGAAGTGCTAAGGTCAAAGGTGGGCACAGTCAGCAGTGGGAACAGGAGAAGAGCATGATGAGAAGCTCTGAGGGCCATCCGGAAGAGCAGGGCTGCGTAGGGGGCGTAGCACACCACTCTAGGCAGTGCTCAAAGGACATGGAGGAATGCAGGCTCCACAGTAGCCATGAGGGAGGAGTGAAGCTGTAGAGGGGGTTCAATGGGGGAAGCAGGACTCAGCAGGTGTCATAGGGGACACTGCAGCCCAGTGGGGCCACACAGGGGATATAAGTGGATTGCTGTTCAGTGTTTAGATTTAAGACTGCTCTAGTGCCACCACAATCAGTAAAAATCTACAAAATGACCAATTACATTCTTCCTCCCATTTCCTGTGGTCTTATATAGCCCTGTAAGGTTGTGTACTCATCACCCATAGAGCCCCCTGTGTCAGGTGCAATGCTGCAAGGGTTTGTCTCCAGCACCTTTCGTAGGCCATCTGCTTCTCACCAGGTCTTCCATGGTTCAGTCCTCCAGCCAAATCACATAAAGTTCAGTCCTTTTCCAGGATAACAAAAGGTCCAACTGAAAGGCCAAGCTAAGCATCCAAATAACAATTCTTCCCTACCTCTCAGGCACCACTGAATTGTTCTTACTGGCCCTTCCTGAGAGCCTCCCTCCCCAGAGGCTCAGACAGTTGGGCTTGTATTCCCTTTCCTTAGGGACTGGTGGGGGAACCCAGGCCCACCCTCAACTCTGGGTTGTAGCCCAGGGACCCTGTATTAAGCAACCTAATCAACTTCTTCAAACACACTGCTGTTTCCCTGGGCCACTTCCTACCTCTAAGCTCCCTTATGCTGCTTCCCCACAGCCTGTGCTTAACACAACCTCCCTTTGTTTCTCAGGCACCTGCTGAACTACTCCCCCACAGGGGCCACTGAAGTGCCTTTACTGACCCTACCTGAGGCCTGGTCTACACTAGGAGGTTATGTCGAATTTAGCAGCGTTAAATCGAATTAACCCTGCACCTGTCCACACAACGAAGCTATTTAGTTCGACATACAGGTCTCTTTAGTTCGATTTCTGTACTCCTCCCCGACGAGGGGAGTAGTGCTAAATTCGACATGGCCATGTCGAATTAGGGTAGGTGTGGATGGAATTCGACGCTAATAGCTCCGGGAGCTATCCCACAGTGCACCACTCAGTTGACGCTCTGGACAGCAGTCCGAGCTCGGATGCTCTGACCAGCCACACAGGAAAAGCCCCGGGAAAATTTGAATTCCTTTTCCTGTCTGGCCAGTTTGAATCGCATTTCCTGTTTGGACATTGTGGCGAGCTCAGCAGCGCTGGCAACGATGCAGAGCTCTCCAGCAGAGGGGTCCATGCAATCTCAGAATAGAAAGAGGGCCCCAGCATGGACTGACCAGGAAGTCTTGGATCTGATCGCTGTGTGGGGCGATGAGTCTGTGCTTTCGGAGCTGTGCTCCAAAAAACGGAATGCGAAGATCTACGAGAAGCTCTCCAAAGCCATGACAGAGAGAGGATACAGCTGGGATGCAACGCAGTGCCGCATGAAAATCAAGGACCTGAGACAAGGCTACCAGAAGACCAAAGCGGCAAACAGACGCTCCGGATCCCAGCCCCAGACATGCCGTTTCTATGAGGCTCTGCATTCCATTCTAGGTGCGGCTGCCACCACTACCCCACCAGTGACCGTGGACTCTGACGATGGGATAGTGTCGACAGCCGGTTCCTCGGAGATGTTCGCGGACGGGGAAGATAAGGAAGGAGATGAGGAGGACGAGGCAGTCGACAGCGCTTACAACGCTGATTTCCCCGACAGCCAGGATCTCTTCATCACCCTTACGGAGATCCCCTACCAACCCTCCCCAGCCGTTAACCCGGACCCTGAATCAGGGGAAGGATCAGTCGGTAAGTGCTATAAACATGTAAACATTTATTTTTAACAGAACAGGAATATTAACTATGTGAAAAGAAGGTCAATATGTACGGGGATAGAATAGAAATCCTCATGGGAGATCTCCACGAAGCTCTCCTGGAGGTAATTGAAAAGCCTCTGCATGAGGTTCCTGGGGAGAGCGGACTTATTGCGTCCTCCATGGTAGCACACTTTTCTGTGCCAGGCTATCATCAGGTACTCGGGTATCATTGCCTCGACGAGCATGGCGGCATAGGGCCCTGGTTTTTGCCGGCTTTCACGCAGCATGCGGTCTTTATCTGTGTCACTGATCCTCATCAGGGTGATCTCGCTCATGGTGGCCTGCTTTGAATTAGGGGAATGTTTGTATTGGGACTGCTTACCTGTTCCTTTACATAACTATAACCGGCGGTTTACAGCCACGTGGTGGAGGCGGGACAGGGGCAGCATACAGGGATCTTTCCCGGGGATAGCCGCGAGGGGGTGGGACAGGGGCAGAGTTCATGCTTTCCGGATTGCCGGCAGCAGGAACTGGCCAACGCTAGGAGCATTGCTTTGACCGTGAAAGGAGGGCACTGCTATAAATTAAGTTTTAAGCAGCCAAAAGTCTACGGCTTACCATGTCTGCCTGCTACACGAATTCTGCTGTCCTGCCCCGCTTGTCTGATCTCCACTGCAAGACCCCAGGCACTGAATGCGAAGGCCGAAAATTTGAACTTGTCCTGAGTGCGCATGAGATAGGTGCTGTGCATGGTCTTGTTCACAGAGACAGACTAGACTATGTTCATTGTTCGCAAAAATGTATCTTTGTAAGGAATTCACTCCCTTTTTCCCATCACACAGCTGCGACTGTCTCCCGACCTACCCCGGCATCCCCCTCACAGAGGCTGGCACAGATTAGGCGGTGAAAGAAAAGGACATGGGACGAGATATTCTCGGAACTTATGGGCTGCTCCCGAGCCGAGGCGGCCCAGCAGACCCAGTGGAGGGAGAACATGTCGAAGTACCAGCGCTCACACAGCGAACGGGAGGACAGGTGGCGGCAGGAAGACCAACAGGCGACTCAAACGCTGCTTGGACTAATGAGGGAGCAAACGGACACGCTCCGGCGCCTTGTGGATGTTCTGCAGGACCGGAGGCAGGAGGACAAAGCCCCACTGCAGTCTATCTCTAACTGCCCTCCCCCGCCACAAAGTCCCATACCCCCCTCACCCAAAGTACCAAGAGGGAGGGGCGGCAGGGGCCGTGAAAACTGTCACTCCACCCCTGCACAGTGCTCAATTACAGGAAGGCTCTCATTCCCAAAATTTTGATAAGTCCTTTCCTTCCCGCCTCACCCAAGCCCCCTCCCAGTTTCATCCCCTAACTGTGTAGTTGATAATAAAAAATACTTTTCTGTTAATTACTGTTTCCGTCATGTTCTTTTAGAGGAGACTGTGTTTGAAGGGGGGGAAGGGGGTTGGTAATTGGACAGGACAGTCACCTTTACCAGGGTACAAACACGGGGGCAGGTTCAGCAGCAGGTCACACACACAGTGCAGTCACTAGGCACCCTGGTCAGTCTGGGAGGTGGTTTTCATGTTCTGGGGGGGGTATGTGACTTTGTGGCGGGGGAGGGCAGTTAGAGATCTTATGCAGCAGTCCTTATCCTGGATCACAGAGCCACGCAGCAGGGGATCTGTAACCGTCCTCCCCCGCCACAAAGTCACATAGCCCCCACACACAGAGTCCCAAAAAGGAGGGGTGGCAGGCTCCGTTGAAACAACCAGTCCGCCACTGCGGACCGCTCTAGGAGCAGGAGCCTGTCATTCCTCGAGTTTAGAAGCGGTCTTTACATCACTACACACCCTACCCACCACAGTCTGCGTCCCAGTTTCAACCCTTTACTGCGAAATCAGTAATAAAGAAAACGGTGTTAATTAACAAAGTTCCATGTATTTTATTTTTAAGCGTGTGTTGGAAGGTGGGGAACGGGGTATGTAACTGCAGAGGGTAGTCAACATTAGCTGGGTAAAGAAACGGGGGCAGGTTCAGCTTCTCAGTAAACAAACTTAATAGTCACAGCTTACCCTGCTCCCTGAGGAACCTAGCTTTCAAAGCCTCCCGGATGCACAGCGCTTCTCGCTGGGCTCTTCTAATCGCACGGCTGTCTGGCTGGGCATAATCAGCAGCCAGGCTATTTGCCTCAACCTCCCATCCCGCCATAAAGGTCTCCCCCTTGCTCTCACAGAGATTGTGGAGCACACAGCAAGCTGCAATAACAATGGGGATATTGGTTTCGCTGAGATCTGAGCGAGTCAGTAAGCTTCTCCATCTCCCCTTGAGACGTCCAAAAGCACACTCCACCACCATTCTGCACTTGCTCAGCCGGTAGTTGAAGAGTTCTTTGTCACTGTCCAAGGCGCCTGTATATGGCTTCATGAGCCAGGGCATTAGCGGGTAGGCTGGGTCCCCGAGGATCACTATAGGCATCTCCACATCCCCAACAGTTATTTTGTGGTCCGGGAAGAAAATACCTTCCTGCAGGCGTCTAAAAAGATCAGAGTTCCTGAAAACATGCGTGTCATGAACCTTGCCCGGCCATCCAACGTTGATGTTGGTAAAACGTCCCCTATGGTCCACCAGTGCTTGCAGCACCATTGAAAAATAGCCCTTTCGGTTAATATACTGGCTGGCCTGGTGGTCTGGTCCCAGGATAGGGATGTGAGTTCCATCTATAGCCCCACCACAGTTTGGGAATCCCATCGCGGCGAAGCCATCTATGATGACCTGAACGTTTCCCAGGGTCACTACCTTTGAGAGCAGTAGCTCAACGATTGCGTTGGCTACTTGCATCACAGCAACCCCCACGGTAGATTTGCCCACGCCAAAGTGGTTCGTTACTGACCGGTAGCTGTCTGGCATTGCAAGTTTCCAGAGGGCTATGGCCACTCGCTTCTGCACAGTCAGGGCTGCTCGTATCCGGGTGTCCTTGCGCTTCAGGGCAGGGGACAGCAACTCACACAGTTCAAGGAAAGTTCCCTTACGCATCCTAAAGTTTCGCAGCCACTGTGATTCATCCCAGACCTGCAGCACTATGCGGTCCCACCAGTCCGTGCTTGTTTCCCGGGCCCAGAATCACCGTTCCACAGCATGAACATGACCCATTGCCACCATGATGTCCACAGCGCGGGGTCCCGTGCTTTGTGAGAGGCCTGTGCCACTCTCAGCCTTCATGTCTTCACCGCACTGCCGGAGCCTCCTTGCCCAATTTCTCAGCATCTGACTGTGAAAAAGGTGGACGATAAGGTGCGAGGAGTTGACAACGGCCATAAGTGCAGCGATGATCGCAGCGGGCTCCATGCTTGCAGTGCTGTGGCGTCCGCGCTGTCACTCACCAGAAAAGTGCGCGAACTGATTGCCCACCGGCGCTTTCAGGGAGGGAGGGCGGGAGTGACGGTTGAATGACGACAGTTACCCAAAACCACCCTCGACACATTTTTTCCCCCAGCAGGCATTGGGGGCTCGACCCAGAATTCCAATGGGCAGCGGGGACTGCGGGAACTGTGGGATAGCTACCCACAGTGCACCGCTTCCAATGTCGACGCTTGCCCCGTTAGTGTGGACTCACAAAGTCGAATTACTGTCCTTAGTGTGGATACACACGTTCGACTTTGTAATATTGGTTCCACAAATTCGATGTAAGTAGAATCGAACTACTCTGGTAGTGTAGACATACACTGAGAGACTCCCCCACAGAAGCCTGACCTGCCTCCTGTGAGTTCACCTGCCTATGGGAGGATCCTCCAATCTCTCCCCAAGACTGAATGCCCAGCTCTAGTTAAATAGTCCTTCCTGATTCTCTGCAGCTGGGGTCACTAGTTATCAGTCAGTTGCTGTACCACCATCAGCAGGGGCTAGCTGGTAGGAGACAGGCCAGGCTGAGCCTGGCTTGCTTTACAGTGCCAGCTAGCCTGTGACAGGCCCCCATCACTGGTATCTGACGGCCTCACAAGCATTAATTGATTTATACTCACAGCTACTCTGTCCAGTTGGTGAATATTATTATCCCCATTTTGCAGTTGAGGCACACACAGAGATTGACTTGTTGAAAGTCAGCTGGTGTGTCAGTGGCAGAGCCAGACTTTGAACCAAGATCTCCTGAGTCGCTGTTCAGTCCTTTAATCATAAACCGTCCTTCCTCTAATGGAGAGGTAATAGAACTTGGGGGCCGCAAGTCTCTGGGTAGGATTTTCAAAAGTGCATTGGCCTCTGTTCCCATTGGAGTCAATGGTAAAACCCAAGGAAGGAAAGATGGTGTGCTGTATATTTACATAGTCCTGGGGCCACAAAGTGGATGAATAAAATAAAAAGATACATTGAAGAGCTACCAATTCAGTGAGCATCATCCATCCTGTGCACTGAATGAGGCAGGGGTCCTGTGGAAAAAATAGTCTGTGATCATCTAATTAAAAACTGTAACATAAAGCAGACTCAAGGGGCCAAATTAAGGTTGCCTGGGCAACCTGAGACACAGAGCCAGACTTGCAGAAGCACTGAGTGCTCTCAATAGGGTGACCATATGTCCCGCTTTGGCTGGAACAACTCCCTTTTTAATCCTGTACCAAACATCCTGAATTTTGATGATCAGTTGGAAACAGTAAACGGGACAAATGCCCAGTTTTGCCAAAAAAGTGGGGAGCGCCCCCTAGTGGGATGTGGAAGAATGTTCGAGGGGGCAGCAACACCAAGCTACTCAGGCCAGCCTTGCACAGGAGAGGAGGGCCGCTCAGGCCATCTCCGTTTGGGAATGGGGGTTGTCTCGAGCAAGAGGCTCAGGCTATCTCTGTGCAGTGGGGGAGCTGGGGGCTCAGGCGAGCAGCTCGGGCGAGCTCCACATTGGGGAGGGAGTCAGCTTGTGCGAGCAGCTCGGACCAGCTCCAAGGGTGTGTGTGTGTGTGTGTCTCATGTGAGCGACTGGGGCCAGCTCTGCACAGTGGGAGGGTGGGAGGCTCATGCCAGCTCCGTACGTGAGGGGGAGGGCAGGGGGATCGGGTCAGTTCTGCGCAGGCAAATAGGGGCAGCTCATGCAAGCAGCTCAGGGCAGCTCAGCATGGTGGGGAGCTCGGGGGCTTGTGTGAGTGGCTTGGGCCAGCTCCATGTGCTGGGCAGCCATGGGAGCTCGGGCCAGCTCTGCGCAGGGGCGGGGGACTTGGGGAAACCCTGCACAATGTCCTGTTTTCCCTTTGGTAAATATGGTCATCCTAGCTCTCAACTGCAGCTGATATCAGTGGGAGCTGTGCTTCAAATATATAAAGTGCTATTATAATAGAAAGTATTCTGGAAAATCAGGGTCTAGGGATCTCAAGTTGGGCACCCATAATTAATGGACACTTTTGACCTTATTTGCTCTGTGTCTCAAATCCCCATCTGTAACAGCAATGTTATGAAGGTAAATTTTGTCAAATGTTTGTGAAGCACTCAGATACTATGGTGAGAGCACCATGGAAATCCTCAGGAGGGAACTTATAATTTTGTAGTTATGGTAAAATTTGTATGAAGTCTGGTAAATGACATTGTGACACCTTATGCCCCATGTTCACCACTTCTATATGGTTAGGATAGGTTTTGTATGAAGTATGCCTTGTGAGGTATCATTTGAAAACTCATAATCTTCTGAATGTTATTATCCTGTTGAAATGTGTGTAACATCACTGCACGTGAAATTATGAGATTTTGCTATATGCTTATTACTGTAGTTCTGTGTGCTGTAGTTCTAGGTAACTATTTTCCATTTTCTCAAAGACGAAGGCACACCGGCATGCCATGATTCATCAGCAGGGGAGTTGCAAACAAGAAATTTACTATTCACCTGAAGGACAATTGGCAGCTCACATATGCCACGGAACTGCCTGATCCTATGACCCAGCAAAGACTTTTCCAATACAAAGGACCAGTGTATAAAAAGGAGAGACAGTGACCACCTCATCACCTCTCCTCCCCCATCCCTACTCCCAGCATCAAAATCACTTGAAAGGCATCATTGAACTGTGGGGAGTGGTCCTGGCCTGGAGGTTTTCCAGGCCAGGTGAGAGAAAACTTTTTGCTTATTAGCCTTGGTAAAGTTTAGGAATTAGCTTGCACATTTTATCTTTTTATTTCTTTTGTATCCAACTCTGACTTATATGCCCTGTCACTTATAATCACTTAAAATCTATATTTCTCTAGTTAAAAGAATAAACAAGTTTATTATCTAAACCAGAGTGTGTGGCTGAAGTGTTTGGGAAGCCTCCACTTGAGACAACAAGACTGGTGCATATTCATTATCCTTTGTTGGAATGATGAACTAAATTATGAACTTATACAGACCAGTGGGCTACTGAACAGTACAGGACACACTTTTCTTGGGGGCAGGACAGGGACTGAGCAATATGTGGGTATTGTCCTATATCTATTCATGGATGGTGGGCATAGCATTCATGTACTCAGCTGGGAGTAACTTTGCCTGCTGGTGGCTGAGAGTGATCAGATCATGGTGAGGTTTGCTGGTCACTAGCAAAGCAGTGTAAAAGGCAGGGCTGACCTTAGGGCAAATGGCACCCTGGGCAAATTTGCATTTTGGTGCCCCTGGCCCCCCGTGGGCATGGTGCCCCACATTCATAGAATATCAGCGTTGGAAGGGACCTCAGCAGGTCATCTAGTCCAACCCCCTGCTCAAAGCAGGATCAATCCCCAACTAAATCATCCCAGCCAGGGCTTTGTCAAGCCTGACCTTAAAAACATCTAAGGAAAGAGATTCCACCACCTCCCTAGATTCCACCACCTCCCCATTCCAGTGCTTCACCACCCTCCTAGTGAAAATGTTTTTCCTAAATATCCAACCTAAACCTCCCACACTGCAACTTGAGACCATTACTCCTTGTTCTATCATCTGGTACCTCTGAAAACAGTCTAGATCCATCCACTTTGGAACCCCCTTTCAGGTAGTTGAAAGCAGCTATCAAATCCCCCCTCATTTTTCTCATCTGCAAACTTGATGACGTGCAGTCCACGCCATCCTCCAGATCATTAATGAAGATATTGAACAAAACTGGCCCCAGGACCAACCCTTGGGGCACTTCACTTGATACCGGCTGCTAATTAGACATGGAGCCATTGATCACTACCCATTGAGTGACATTGCCCCATCCCTCATGGGCTCCAGGGTCTCCACCTTCCCTTTACCTCTAACCCCTGCACTTTGCTCCCTTTGCCCCTAATCTCTGCACCCCCTTCACCCCTAATCCCTACGCCTCTCGTCTGTGCCCCATCCCCTGCACCCCCTCATGCATCCACATGGGGAAATGTACCTGGATTCATGAAGCAGCTGGCATTGCTGTTCACTGGCCCCCTGGATTAGTGCGCCTTTGCCCCACCCACCTCTAGGGGGCTGTGAGAGGGGAGCAAGGAGCAACATCAGGGATCCCTGCATCCAGGACACTTTCCGAGCCTGGGCTGTGTAAAGGGAGGGCAGAGTGCAGCAGCTCCTGATTCTTGCCTCCCAGCACAGCCCAGATGGGGAAAGTGACCTGGATGCAGGGAGCGCTTGTGTTGTGTGTGTTGGGGGAGCGTGTGAGTGTGTGAGTGCATGTGTGTGACAGAGTGTATGTGTGAGACTGTGTGTGTGCCTGAGTAGTGTATGAGCGCACTGTCTCTTTAAGAAAGCACTCAGGATAAGGCGCCTGAAGGCTTGTTCAGACACAAGCAGCTTCGGCCCCAGAGAGGCAGCAGCACAGACAGATTTCCCCCTGTCCCACCACCCCAGCTCAGCAGACCAGGTACACAGGTGGGGGGACAGGGACACCCCGACATCAGTCTCTTCCCCTCCCCCCGCCCCCCCCCCCCCGCGCACAGCAGACAGGACACTCCAGTCCTGAGTGTCCCTGCCAGCAGGTAGGGGATCTTGGGGGACAATTACTGCACTGGTGGGGTGCAAAATAAACTTTATTAAGAAAATGCAAAAACAGGGAAAATTCAATAGTGAGGGGTATGAGGTTTGTTAAGGTAGACAATTGGGGAGGGGTTTCTTTTGGTGAACAGTAGAGGGGTTTCAATAGTGGGGTACAATACAGTAGGATACAATACAGTTGGTAACCAATTAACACAGAAATATAAATGTAACAGGTAGCTAACAATTTCTATGTAAAGGGTGTGTCACAGCAGCATATAACCAACTAACAGTTATGGATAAAATATGTTAAATAGGAAACAATTCTAAGTAAAAATGTGTCACAGTGGTGTAAATGTAGAATGTGAGGTGTATCAGAGGGAAAAAAGTAACCAATGGGGTTTTATGCTAGACTTTAGCAATACAATTTAGGTTTGGCAGCAGTAGGAGCCAGGTGACAGCAGTAGGAGCAGGGTGAACACATGAAAAGAGAGCTGCGGAGGGAGATTTAAACTCAGGGAGACACAGAGAACAAGCAGGCTAGGGAGACACAGAGAACAAACAGACTTTAAGTGACGGGGTGGGGGTGCTGACAGTGGGAAGAAAAACTTAATCACAATTATACAGAACACAGCAAAATCTTATCTATGATCTAACTTAACCAAGACTACACAAATTAGCAAGTAACAAAACACAATGCAACAATTCTCTAAGCCTAACTTACAGAGTACAATGCTAAACCTAACTTAGCCACAGCTATGCAAAATGAAATTACAACTTATCTAGACTAAAGGCTAAACCTAACCTAATGGGTGCACCTTATACTAGGGCAGGGCCGCCCAGAGGATTCCGGGGGCCCGGGGTCTTCGGCGGCGGGGGGCCCTTCCGTTCCGGGACCCGCCGCCCGGTCTTCGGCGGTAATTCGGCGGCGGGGGGTCCCAGCTGCGGGCCTTCGGGGGCACTTCGGCGGCGGGTCCCGGAACAGAAGGGGCCCCCCGCCGCCGAAGACCGGGCTGCGCTTCGACGGCGGCGGGTCCTGCTTCTCCCCCCCCCCGCCCGGCCCCGGCCGCCGCTTCTCCCCCCCCCTCCTGGCCCCGGCCGCCGCTTCTCCCCCCCCCCTCCTGGCCCCGGCCCCCGCTTCTCCCCCCCGCCCGGCCCCGGCCTCCCCCCTCGGACCCCGCTTCTCCGCCCCGGCCCCGGCCTCGGCCTCGGCCCCGGCTTCTCCCCGGCCCCGGCCTCTTACCGAGCGCGTCGCCGGCAGGGTCTGAGCTCCGTCCCGCTCAGAGCCGCGTGGTGAGGGGGCGGGGCTGTGAGCTCCACGCCAAGCGGAGGCAGCTGCCCCGCCCCCTCCCCACGGCGCTCTGAGCGGGGCGGGGCTCAGGCCCCGTTGGAGCTCCCAGCCCCGCCCCCTCACCACGCGGATCGGGCCGGGGAGAAGCCGGGGCCGAGGCCGAGGCCGGGGCCGGGGCGGAGAAGCGGGGTCTGGAGGTTTTCCAGCCAGTATAGACTGAAAAGTTTTTGGGTGAGAGAAAACTTTTTGCTTATTAGCCTTGGTAAAGTTTAGGAATTAGCTTGCACATTTTATCTTTTTATTTCTTTTGTATCCAACTCTGATTTATATGCCCTGTCACTTATAATCACTTAAAATCTATATTTCTCTAGTTAAAAGAATAAACAAGTTTATTATCTAAACCAGAGTGTGTGGCTGAAGTGTTTGGGAAGCCTCCACTTGAGACAACAAGACTGGTGCATATTCATTATCCTTTGTTGGAATGATGAACTAAATTATGAACTTATACAGACCAGTGGGCTACTGAACAGTACAGGACACACTTTTCTTGGGGGCAGGACAGGGACTGAGCAATATGTGGGTATTGTCCTATATCTATTCATGGATGGTGGGCATAGCATTCATGTACTCAGCTGGGAGTAACTTTGCCTGCTGGTGGCTGAGAGTGATCAGATCATGGTGAGGTTTGCTGGTCACTAGCAAAGCAGTGTAAAAGGCAGGGCTGACCTTAGGGCAAATGGCACCCTGGGCAAATTTGCATTTTGGTGCCCCTGGCCCCCCGTGGGCATGGTGCCCCACATTCATAGAATATCAGCGTTGGAAGGGACCTCAGCAGGTCATCTAGTCCAACCCCCTGCTCAAAGCAGGATCAATCCCCAACTAAATCATCCCAGCCAGGGCTTTGTCAAGCCTGACCTTAAAAACATCTAAGGAAAGAGATTCCATCACCTCCCTAGATTCCACCACCTCCCCATTCCAGTGCTTCACCACCCTCCTAGTGAAAATGTTTTTCCTAAATATCCAACCTAAACCTCCCACACTGCAACTTGAGACCATTACTCCTTGTTCTATCATCTGGTACCTCTGAAAACAGTCTAGATCCATCCACTTTGGAACCCCCTTTCAGGTAGTTGAAAGCAGCTATCAAATCCCCCCTCATTTTTCTCATCTGCAAACTTGATGACGTGCAGTCCACGCCATCCTCCAGATCATTAATGAAGATATTGAACAAAACTGGCCCCAGGACCAACCCTTGGGGCACTTCACTTGATACCGGCTGCTAATTAGACATGGAGCCATTGATCACTACCCATTGAGTGACATTGCCCCATCCCTCATGGGCTCCAGGGTCTCCACCTTTCCTTTACCTCTAACCCCTGCACTTTGCTCCCTTTGCCCCTAATCTCTGCACCCCCTTCACCCCTAATCCCTACGCCTCTCGTCTGTGCCCCATCCCCTGCACCCCCTCATGTATCCACATGGGGAAATGTACCTGGATTCATGAAGCAGCTGGCATTGCTGTTCACTGGCCCCCTGGATTAGTGCGCCTTTGCCCCACCCACCTCTAGGGGGCTGTGAGAGGGGAGCAAGGAGCAACATCAGGGATCCCTGCATCCAGGACACTTTCCGAGCCTGGGCTGTGTAAAGGGAGGGCAGAGTGCAGCAGCTCCTGATTCTTGCCTCCCAGCACAGCCCAGATGGGGAAAGTGACCTGGATGCAGGGAGCGCTTGTGTTGTGTGTGTTGGGGGAGCGTGTGAGTGTGTGAGTGCATGTGTGTGACAGAGTGTATGTGTGAGACTGTGTGTGTGCCTGAGTAGTGTATGAGCGCACTGTCTCTTTAAGAAAGCACTCAGGATAAGGCGCCTGAAGGCTTGTTCAGACACAAGCAGCTTCGGCCCCGAGAGGCAGCAGCACAGACAGATTTCCCCCTGTCCCACCACCCCAGCTCAGCAGACCAGGTACACAGGTGGGGGGACAGGGACACCCCGACATCAGTCTCTTCCCCTCCCCCCGCCCCCCCCCCCCGCGCACAGCAGACAGGACACTCCAGTCCTGAGTGTCCCTGCCAGCAGGTAGGGGATCTTAGGGGACAATTACTGCACTGGTGGGGTGCAAAATAAACTTTATTAAGAAAATGCAAAAACAGGGAAAATTCAATAGTGAGGGGTATGAGGTTTGTTAAGGTAGACAATTGGGGAGGGGTTTCTTTTGGTGAACAGTAGAGGGGTTTCAATAGTGGGGTACAATACAGTAGGATACAATACAGTTGGTAACCAATTAACACAGAAATATAAATGTAACAGGTAGCTAACAATTTCTATGTAAAGGGTGTGTCACAGCAGCATATAACCAACTAACAGTTATGGATAAAATATGTTAAATAGGAAACAATTCTAAGTAAAAATGTGTCACAGTGGTGTAAATGTAGAATGTGAGGTGTATCAGAGGGAAAAAAGTAACCAATGGGGTTTTATGCTAGACTTTAGCAATACAATTTAGGTTTGGCAGCAGTAGGAGCCAGGTGACAGCAGTAGGAGCAGGGTGAACACATGAAAAGAGAGCTGCGGAGGGAGATTTAAACTCAGGGAGACACAGAGAACAAGCAGGCTAGGGAGACACAGAGAACAAACAGACTTTAAGTGACGGGGTGGGGGTGCTGACAGTGGGAAGAAAAACTTAATCACAATTATACAGAACACAGCAAAATCTTATCTATGATCTAACTTAACCAAGACTACACAAATTAGCAAGTAACAAAACACAATGCAACAATTCTCTAAGCCTAACTTACAGAGTACAATGCTAAACCTAACTTAGCCACAGCTATGCAAAATGAAATTACAACTTATCTAGACTAAAGGCTAAACCTAACCTAATGGGTGCACCTTATACTAGGGCAGGGCCGCCCAGAGGATTCCGGGGGCCCGGGGTCTTCGGCGGCGGGGGGCCCTTCCGTTCCGGGACCCGCCGCCCGGTCTTCGGCGGTAATTCGGCGGCGGGGGGGTCCCCGCTGCGGGCCTTCGGGGGCACTTCGGCGGCGGGTCCCGGAACAGACGGGGCCCCCCGCCGCCGAAGACCGGGCGGCGCGTCGACGGCGGCGGGTCCCGCTTCTCCCCCCCCCGCCCGGCCCCGGCCGCCGCTTCTCCCCCCCCCGCCTGGCCCCGGCCGCCGCTTCTCCCCCCCCCCGCCCGGCCCCGGCCCCCGCTTCTCCCCCCCGCCCGGCCCCGGCCTCCCCCCTCGGACCCCGCTTCTCCGCCCCGGCCCCGGCCTCGGCCTCGGGCCCGGCTTCTCCCCGGCCCCGGCCTCTTACCGAGCGCGTCGCCGGCAGGGTCTGAGCTCCGTCCCGCTCAGAGCCGCGTGGTGAGGGGGCGGGGCTGTGAGCTCCACGCCAAGCGGAGGCAGCTGCCCCGCCCCCTCCCCACGGCGCTCTGAGCGGGGCGGGGCTCAGGCCCCGTTGGAGCTCCCAGCCCCGCCCCCTCACCACGCGGATCGGGGCGGGGCTCAGGGGCTCGGCCGGAGTCTCGGCGCTTGATGCGCCGAGGCTCCAGGAGAGGGGTGGAGGCAGGAGCCTCCGCTTTTCTCTTGGGGGGCCCTGCGGAGCCCGGGACCCGGGGCAAATTGCCCCCTTTGCCCCCCCCTCTGGGCGGCCCTGTACTAGGGGTAGTTCCAGAGGGCAGAGTGGTGTGTGCCCAGTGGTGGCTGCAGCAGTGGGGCGGCTGCAAGCAGGCTTATTTCTAGCAGCAAAGGCGCTGCAGAGCTAGAAGCAGATTACAGATACAGACCAAGGAGTTAGCCCGGGTCTGTCTGCTGGGGAAACAAGGCCAGCAGCTAAAATAATAAAATAAAAGTATAGAAAGTTTCACAGAGGGATTCTTACCAGTCCCCAAGGCAGCAGCAAAGGCAGAGACAGGAACAGCAGCAGCATCAGAGGACACAGAGAGGACTCAATTCACTTACAATAATCAGGAGATCTCCAGGCAAAATTCATTGTTCGTGGGAGGGGAGTTAAAAACGGGGGTACGCTCAAAAATAAAACGAGAGCGGAGTAAGGACCCCCCAGAACCCCTGGCTGATCAGACCAGGCAGCAATGCAGGAACTTTTCTGGAGTTTGATCAGAAAATGTCTGGTTATAAAGACAGACTCAGGCAGCTTCCCGCCAGTAACTCTGATTGGTTCCCCTTCTTACAGGGAGGAGAGAAGGCAGGGAAAAGACTGCAGGTAGGCATAGAACATGTCTGGGCAAGTTCTGAGCCCCCAGGTATGACTCATATGCTCAGCTATTTTGCCTTTAGGTCTTGCAGCTCTGGACATTGCCTACCCTACACCAAGCCCAGGTTTAACAAGGTGATAACAGGACTAACCCTTTGAACAGGGCAGTGGTCCCACTTAGCACGCAGCACAAGTGGCCATCCCTTT
>NW_025422901.1:0-24313 GCF_020497125.1 Mauremys mutica
GTTACGATTTATGAACCCATGCTCCTAGTACAAACAGTAGTTCCAACATTGGGCTAAATCCTGTTTCCACTTAGGCCTTGGCTACACTTGCAAATTTGCAGCGCTGCAGCAGGGTGTGAAAACACACCCTCTCCAGCGCTGCAAATTGCGGCGCTGCAAAGCGCCAGTGTGGTCAAAGCCCCAGCGCTGGGAGCGCGGCTCCCAGCGCTGTCCGTTATTCCCCACAGGGAGGTGGAGTACGGACAGTGCTGGGAGAGCTCTCTCCCAGCGCTGGCACTTTGACTACACTTAGCGCTTCAAAGCGCTGCCGCGGCAGCACTTTGAAGTACAAGTGTAGCCAAAGCCTTAGTGGAAAATCTCCTATTGAGTTCAAGGTGGACCAGGATTTGGCCATTATTTTCAAAGATAGCTTTTACAATGTGTACAGTACTAGCTTGGTGATAATAGGCCACAATTGTTCCCACTCAACATGTTGCAGTGAAGTTGGAGTCATCAGCAGGACCAGATTAACACATCACTGGGCCATAGGCAAACATACACTCCTGTGCCCCTACTTTCTAATATGAATAACAACAAACAGCTAATGAAAAGAAGGGGAAAAATACACTTCGCTGATGTGCCCTCCCATTCAGGTCACTGCAGTAATTCCTGTCTCAGCCAGTCATTTTCTGCTGTTAGAGGAGGAAGTGGTTTCTTTACCCACTGCCCTTCTCTTTCCTTGGCTCTGCTGGGAATGGCAAAGTGAGTTGCAGTTATGTGTGAGAACTATCTTTGCCCACTGGTGTGGATTTGCATGCAGATTGAAAGTACTACACTCACTTGCCTGAGTGGCTGTGCATGGTGGGGGTTGCAACACCACTGACATTTGGCCTGTCTGCCTGTCTTTCGTGTACAAAGACAAAACCAAAAAATCAAAAACATTCCCCCACCCCCTACGAAATTGGGCTCCAGGCACATGCCTAGTTTGCCTTTGCATTAATTCAGTCCTGGTCACCACATGCTGCTGTTGCACATAGTCTTAGAAGTTCTTTTTGTTAATGAATGAGCAGTAGCCACTCTTTGAAGAATTTGTGTATTATTGCTAGTTTTGTTATGCAGTTTCATTTTGGAGAAGCTGTTGCAAACAGCAAGAAACTTTGCACTCTGTCTTAATGTCTCTAAGTAGAGGCTGTTTTTGAGGTAAGAGTTACTCCCTGGGAACCAGGCATTAGTGTTTTGGTGGAGATTACTAAAAGAGGGATTTGTCTGCTGGACGTTTATGACAACTTTGGTTCCAGGACTGGTGAATATACTATGAATAAACCCATTACTCTAAGAAAATACCTGGACTCAACAGCACTAATTTCTCATCCAATGAGAAATCAACATGCAAGACCTCAACATCTGATACCACTTAGCAGAGGGTGACAATATAAAATACAGTGTGCTTGCCTTGTTAAAGTGTAGAAGAGGTTTCCTCTCCATTTTTTTGGTATGAAGTCATCTAGAGTAATAATGCTGTTGACAATGCTGCTCTACTGTCTACTGGTTTTACAGTTTTGAAATAATCTTTGTTGTATGTTGAAAACAGTGTGCCATTTGCAGGGAGACGAGGGGAAAGTTGGATAAAATGTGGGGTTTTTACACTTTGAAGTTTCCAGATTTGACAAAACCTGATAAACAATGGGCAGGTAGCTCTAAATATAAGGGACTCCCATGTAGCTATAATTGTTGGACAAATGCTTAACAAATTGTTGGACTCTGTGATTTACACCTATTATTGCGGTCTGGTGACGTTCTGGGAGGGAATGTATTTCAAGAAGCATAACCCCAGCTGGAGCGCCCAGGCACTAGGGAAAGTATAGACCAGGGGTAGGCAACCTATGGCACACGTGCCGAAGGCGGCACACAAGCTGATTTTCAGTGGCACTCTCACTACCCAGGTCCGGGGGCTCTGCATTTTAATTTAATTTTAAATGAAGCTTCTTAAACATTTTAAAAACCTTATTTGCTTTACATACAACAATAGTTTAGTTATATATTATAGACTTATAGAAAGAGACCTTCTAAAAATGTTAAAATGTATGACTGGCACGCGAAACCTTAACTTAGAGTGACTAAATGAAGACTCGGCACAGCACTTCTGAAAGGCTGCCGACCCCTGGTATAGACTCTGCCCCTGAAGTCTAAAAAACTACCTGCTAGAGGTGATGAAGCAAATCCATTTGTTGTTTGCAATCTGCTCACAACAAGATTCGTTACATGCTCAACAACGCCAGGAGAGGGGTATCAAAAAGCCACACTGATCTGGGGTCCTGCTTCCAACTGCTTTTAATTTGGCAGAAAAGTTGCTGGAATAATCTTAGCTGTAGTTGGATTTGTAACCAAAGCTATTAGGTGACCTTTCCTAGGGCTACCTCATCCGAGCTTGTTGCTGGGGTATTGGTTTGAGCGTCTGGGTGTCTGTGATTACTCATTCAAAAACCAGGCCCTGGTCACTCGATTACAGACCTAAAAGTCGCAATATTATAACAAAAAAAACTTCAACGAGAAACTGCTGAATTGGAATTAATTTGCAAAGTGGTCACCATTAAATTAGGCTTAAATAAAGACTGGGAGTGGATGGGTCATTACACAAAGTAAAACTATTTCCCCATGTTTATTTCCCCCCCTCCCCCATTGTTCCTCACACCTTCTTGTCACCTGCTGGCAATGGGCCATTTTGATTACCACTACAAAAAGGTTTTTTTGTTTTTTGTTTTTTCCCCTCTCCTGCTGGTAATAGCTCAGCTTAACTGATCACTTTCATTAGAGTGTGTATGGCAACACCCATTGTTTCATGTTCTCTATATATATATCAATATCGATATCTTCGTACTGTATTTTCCACTACATGCATCCGATGAATTGAGCTGTAGCCCACGAAAGCTTATGCTCAAATATAAGGTGCCACAAGGACTCCTGTTCTTTCTGCTGATTCTGTGACGCTAGAAGTGCAGAGCCATTAAATTTACTTCAGTGTAAGTCCCCATAGCAGAGATTTTTAGCCACAATGCTCATCTCACCATGACTCTAAGTAGTGCATAAAGACTAAATAAATAACGTTTTTTTTCCCTTTTATCTTTGGTACTTTCAAAGAGCCTATCCACATGGTGTATGAGGCTGTATTAGCAGTTGTGGGATGAGCCAACCTTGCTAGTCTAGCATTTCAAAACCCCCAAAGGTAGCAAGAGAAAAGTGGGGAGAGTGGAAGGCTACCACCCACACTGTCAAAAGGAGCAAAAGGTAACAGTGGGACATGGGGCCAGTTGGATGCTAGATGTAAGGAGGAGGGATCACGGATGATGCTGGCAACCCCAAACCAAGTGATACTTGGCAGTTTCTGTTGCATTTGCTTTGGAAGTGGGGTGCATGAGCCCAGACATGCTGAAATTGAAGACACTGTGTGTGTGAACTCTTACGAACCAAAATTCTTATGTTTTGCAAAGCTAAATGGGCAGTCCCAGGAGAAAGCAGATGGAAGAGGGAGCAGACATAATCTAACTATGCCCCTTATCCTTTAAAATTACATGAAACAACATGACTTTTTCAGCCTAGTCTACATTAGATATACAGTTATATATGGTACAGAGCACATAATAAAGTGATTGCCAACAGCATTTCTCTTGTCCTGCCAAACAAATCACTAACCTGAGACAATGGCTTCTTCTGTCCACAATTGATCCCGCCAATAAAGATCATATTGGGCATCACAGGCATGGGATACTCAAACACAAAATCAAGTCTCTTCAGCCAAATGGATCCATGACTTAAAAGTTCCTTCATGGTCATCGGTCTTTGCAGAAACTCAGAGGCCAGACTTTCAAATTGTGAATAAGCAATATCACAGAGAAGGGACTCTGATGAGCTGATTATTAGGTTCTTCACACGCTGGGTAAATGTCATACGGTCTGTGTTAGATGAAAGCATTCTTGGGACATAAGAAGGTGGGTTTGGACATTGAGCAGCCTCAGCGTCGACGCCACATGGGATTCCCCGTAAGAAGAAAATAGAAGGGATAGAAAGATGCAAAGCTATGATCTGCCCACAGGGCAACATGGGATCTGTAAAGACAGCATCAAAGTTACTCCCTTCAATGTATCCCATCAGCTCTCTGTTGTACAGTAAGTGTGTACAAGTGGCAAAGAGCAGAGCAGAGGTGCGCTTAACATTTTCAAATATTGTAATAATCCTTAATGGAAAAGGTTGTTCCTTAAAACTGGTTTCAGCAAATGTGAGAAAATGTCCATCCAGCTCTTCCTTTGTGAAAGGCACAGGATACGTTTTCATCATGTACGACTCTGATGCTCCCATGAACAGATTTATTTCTGGTGCAACAACAATTATTTCATGTCCTCTCTGCCTTAGTTCATTGAGCACTGCTCTCATGCTGAGCCAGTGACTTCCATCCATAGGCATCACAAGCAGCTTCCCACCAGCAGCAAAACTCAACGAGGACATGAAAAGAAGCAGCACTGTGGTAAGTGAGTGCCAACGATGAACCCCAGGAGACATTTCTCCAGTGAAAGCTCACTGCACTGTGCATGCACAGACATGTATGGCTAAGTTTTATACCAATAAACACACCCTCTGGCAATACTTCATAATTCCACCCATGTACCTTGGACCTTGTCAGCTTGTCAAATGTTTATTGTTAGAGGGCTGCATGCTATGAAATTGGGGAGGGGATTAGGGATTGTAAAAGCCTGACATTAGAATGGCAAATTGACAATGGGTGTGCTTGCTCCTACAAGATACCTCCAGGGAAATCTTTGCTATTGAACAAGCTCCAAGAACAAGTAATACTTTAACCATTATAGCCTATTATTCCTTTACAATGACACCTATCCCTGGGATATGTGAAAGTAGAATTAATTATATTGTAAAAATAGAAAGGATTAAAGAAATGTTGTATGTACCTTTAAGCAGAAATAAGAAATGTTGAAATACAGGTGCCAGGAAAAGAAACATTAGGCATAAACAATGGTGCTAATGGCGAAACATTAACAGAAGATGGGTAATAGTTAGTAAGGAAATAAGATATGCATGTCTAGCCCAGGTAAACTTATCAGATTCTGCTTCCTTTGTTATCTTGTTAAGTTCTCACCCTTTTATCTGTATAAATAAGATAGTTTGTGTCTTGCATGGTGCTCACATTATCTGGGTGTTATTAGCAGAGTGCTGTGCTAATAAAACAGAGTGGTCTGACAAACTGTGAGTCCTGAGTCTAACTTTAACAGATACAAGAGAAAACTGTTTCATCTGAACATGTTGCTATGTTGCAGGAGACTCTTACAGTCACTGTTTTAGGGCTAGTCTACACCAGAATCCTGCTGTAGCCTCGGCCAGGTTAACTTTTTGTGGGCCCGACGCCAAACATATTTGTGGGCCCCAATTGGGGAAATAGGGCATGTGAAGGGGGGGCGGCCTGCAGAGTGAGGGGCTGGTTGGGGGCAATGAGGTACAGCGCAGCGGGAATGGCCCCACTCAGCCCAGCACAAGGACACTGTTTACAAACCTACAACTACTAGACACACACTGGCCCGCCCAGCCCTGCGCTGCCAGCATGCCCCTTCACACACACCCCCTGCCCAGCGCCCCCTCCCCCAGAGACTTCCCCCACAGATCCCTATGCCCAGCACCCCCTGCCTAGAGACCCCTCCTGCTGACCTCCCACCACAACTGCACAGCCCCCTGCACACCATGCCCCCTGCCCAGCTCCCCCACTCACAGAGCCCCTACTGTCCAGCACCCCCTTCACAGTGCCACCCTCACAGCTGTACAGCGCCCCGTGTTCCTGAGGGAATTCTGCACATAATATTTTAAAATTCTGCAATTATTTTTTTTAACAATAAATAAATGTGGAGGCTCCACCCTGGCAGTGGGGAGCACAGGCCACTGGCTGCATGGAGGTGGGAGAATATCCTGCAGCCTCCCTCAGCCCCCTGGGACAGGGACTTGGCAGTGAGGCTGAACCTGACCCTGACACAGCACAAGGGCCAGGCCTGCCACAGAAACACCCTGGGGCCCTGTCCCTTTTGTGCCAGGCACATCCGATGTGGCCAGGGAGGCTCAGCCTGGCAGCAGGATCCAAGTCCAGAGGGACTTAGTGTGTGTGGGGGGGATCCAGATGGGGGTAAGAGGGTTCTGTGGGGGGCAGTCTGGGTGCAGGCAGCTCAGTGGGGGATCTGGATGTACAGGGAGGTTCCAGGTGCAGGGGCAATGGGAGTCTGCAGTGGGGACCAAGTGAAAGTGGATGGAGCTCAGAGGGGAGTGTGTGTGTGTGTGGGGGGGGGTCTGGGTCCAGGGGAGGTGGGGTTCATTTGGGTGGGGGTCTAGGTGTAGGTGGTTGGGGCTCAGTGGGGAGGGTGTCTGGGGGGGGCTCATCAGGGTGGTACAGATGCAGGGGAGGTGGGGCTTGTTAGGGTGAGTGTTTGATGGGCCTGCTTAACAGGGGAGCCCAGGCTACTGCCAAGGGGATCCGCATGCTGGACCTCCGCTTACCCTGTCCCCTTCTCCTCCCCACCCCATGCCCCTTCCCCACCACTCCATCTCCTCCCCATCCCATCCCCTTCCTTCCCCGCTGCCTCTTTCCCCCTTTCCCTGCTTCCCCATCCCCTTCTCCTCCCCACCCCATGCCCCTTCCCCACCACGCCATCTCCTCCCCACCCCACTTCCTTTCTTTCCCCCTGCCCTGCCCTGCCCTGCCCCACCACAGGCACTCACTGTTGTACAAAATGAAGGCTGGCTCCCAGCACACAGAAGGGAGCCCAACCAGCACTAGGACCCAGAAGGTGGTGTCCAGCTGCAAAGTCCAGGGAGCTGAGCAGCATCTTCTTTTTTCAGCTGGGCTGCGCAGCTCTGTGCTCACAGAAGGGGAGTGGGGGGGCAGTGGCATGTGACCTTGCACCCCATATGGGCCTCACCCCTCACCTCTCTTTGGGGGGCAATGGCCCCAAATTATGCTATGAACATTCCCAATCACCCCCCGCCCCCCGTTCCTCCTTCCCTTTCTGCAGGAAAGCAAAGAACGCTGCAGGAGGGGGACCTGGGCTGTTTTTATTCCCCCTGGGGCCCAGGAGTACCCTACATAGACCCCCACTGCCCCGCGCCTCCCCCAGAGACCCACTCCCCCTACCCTGCCTGCCCCCCAGCCAGACTCACCAGCCCACTGGGCGAGGGCGATTTGCCTTGCCTGGGCTGAGCCAGCCTCACAGCTGGGACCGGTCGGCGATCAGAGTGGGAGGGGCCTGCCCAGGCCGGCCTCCCTCAGAATCCCCTTGCCTGGTGCCCAGACAAGCCCCCCCACCCCCAAAGCCAGCCCCAGCACAGGTCCCCCGCAACACAGCCCCCGGCGGTGGGGGGCAGAGCAAGACCTATCCGGAGCTGGAGCCGCGCTGGGGAGCAGGGCAGGCAGACCCCTGTGGGACGTGACCCCCGAGAGCCCCCAGCCCAGCTGGCGGAGGAGCGAGTGGGCAGAGGAGCCGGGCCGGAGCGAGGCGGGGATGCCTGGGCTGGCCAGACAGCTGAGAAGAGCACAGGGGAGGGGCTGGAGAGGAGAGGAGCCACCCTGTGGTGGCCCCTCGGCTGGCAGCACAAGCGAAGTGCAGCACCCGGCCGGCTGACAGGCCCCTATTGAGCATGGGCCTGGTGCCAGGGTGCCTCTGGCACCATTGTAAACCCAGTATTGGCTGTAGCATGTCTGGTGAAGATGCTCTATGCTGACGGGAGCGAGTTCTCCTGTCTGTGCAATAATCCACCTTAGTGAGAGTCGGTAGCCATGTCTGGAGGAGAAGCTCTTAGGTCGGTGTAAATTATGTCATGGGGGGGGCAGGGAATAGGGAACTGCAGCCAATGGGAGTTTCGGGGGAGGTACCCACAGGCAAGAGCAGAGCAAGGAGCCCTCTGCCCCCTCTCCCCGAAGGGGTGCAGAGATGCGGTGCCGGCCACTTCTGGGAGTGGCGCGGGGCCTGCGGTGCCACGGGGGTGGCAATCCAGCGGGCCAGATCCAAAGCCCTAAGGGGCCGGATCTGGCCCGTGGGCTGTAGTTTGCCCACCCCGCTGTACACTATGAGGAAAAATTAATGCTGGTGCCTTATCTTGTCTATGCTTTCTTCCTGAGCATATATGTTTTTTCTATAATCTGTGAAACCCAGTCACGTACCTGAGGTAGGTTTTTCCCCTCCTCACAGTTTATACCTCCGATGAAGACCATGTTGGGCATCACTGGTTTGGGATACTCAAACACGAAATCGTATCTCAGGAGCCATATGGAGCCATTTCTGTAAAGTGTTGGTAAGTGCACATCTCTCTGGAGAAACTTTGAAGCAATGTCTTGGTATTTGGTATACAAATCCTTAAACAGTGGTGTCTCTAAAGAGCTAACAAATAGGTTCAGCACTCGCTGGGTAAATGTCATGTGGTCTGTGTAGCTGGTATAGCATCTTGGGACATAAGAAACAGGGTCTGGACATTTAGTCACTGCATGCTCTAAACTGCAGGGAAATCCACGAAAGAAGTACACGGAAGGAATGGATAGATACTCTGCCAGGATCACCCCACATGGCAAGGCGGGGTCTGTGAAGAGCACATCAAATTTACTCTCGTCCAAGTATCGTATGATTTCTCTGTTCTGCAGGAGGCTGGCACAGTTGTAGAAGAATAAGTCCAGTACAAACATGGTGCTGCTGTATACTTCTATGATCATAGTAGGGAAGGAGACCTCATCAAAGGGCTGGTTAGCAAACAAATGAAAACGACGGTCTAGCTCTTCCTGGGTGTAAGGCACAGCATACGTTTTCCTTGTGTAATGCTCTGATTCTTTCAAGAGCAAATTAACTTCTGGAGCAAGCACTACTATTTCATGCCCTTTCTCACTGAGCTTCTCCACCACTGCACGCATGCTGAGCCAGTGACTTCCATCCTGAGGGATCACCAGCAGCCGCCCACCTTCCACAAACCCCAAAGACACTAGGAAAAGAAAAAGCCCTGCAGCAAACTGGTAAAGTCTGCCAATGACTGGAGCCATCTGAAAGCTGGAAGCAGATGCTTTGACTCTGCAGATGTTAGAAACCACTTTTTATAGCTGAACTAACACCACCCAGACTTTAGCACTGCTTGCAACCTTTTTGAACTTACTGTCTCATTTATTTTTAAACTGTAGAGTTTCCACTTCTAATGACAAATTCTACCTTTGGATTTGCAGGCACCATTTTCATTCAAGAAGAATGTCTTTGATTTACTCATTAACTTAATGTCCATTTCTCTACACTGAATTGCATAGGCCACTTCGGACCCCTTGTGCCAGCCAGTGAGAGTCAGCACATTTCATCACCCAGAGGTGTCTTTGTGGTTGTCAATCATTCATAGACTAGATCAGCAAAAGTAGTGATCTGGGTTTGTGCCAGTATGATGCAAAAAACCCCAACCCCTTATGACCCGTGTTCGCAACAATTGCTGTTTTCGAACACTGGAGATTTTGGATTGCTAAGTTCTTGTGTCCTTCATAAAGAATTGCCCATTTTGTAACAGGAATTGTGTAGGCCATCAGCATCCTATATTGTGTTACTAAACTCCTTTTCTGATTGTCTGTTGGCCAGGGCAAATACTAATATAGCCACAAGGCTGAACACACCACACAATTGCATTTGACTTGTACAGTATTTTTATTTTGTTGCAACAAAAGTCAATTTTATACCCTTTTAAAAGTATATGTAAATGTGGTACCACACTATTTTTAAGATCATGGTTGGGGTATAATCATAGTATTATTAGCACCAATTTTTTGTGCAAAGTTCAAAAAGTTTCAGTTACAAATATATGTACATATTTTTCTGCCTCAACAAATAATGCAAACAAAATAATTCTCTTTTATCAATCACAGTTTTGTTTTGTTTTTAAATTTTTTTTATTTGTTATTCAAATTAAAAATGTACGGGGAAACCTCAACATTAAGGTAAAGATAATATTAACAAAATGTCAATTTCTTGTGTGGCTTTTTATAAACTTGTTTGCACTTTTGAATATAGTTATAAGAATGTGATAACAAAAATGTTTAAAAATAACAATTTATGCATAAAGCTAACCAAATACTTTCAACAGGTTTCCACGTTTTCAATAGGTTTCCACCTTTGGATCCCAAACATAACAAAGCATCATGAAAGTTTAATATCCTCAGAATATTTGCATGGACCTGTATTTAAAATTTATTTTGGTTTAATTTGATAGTTGGTTTACTTTTATAAGCTTTTCTTTTGTTATGTTATGTTAATGGGAAGCAGTGGTTGTTAAAGTTTGTGCTTCTACACAGTTAACAAGAGTGAAGTTGGTATCACAAGCAAATTAACTCTAAAAAGCTTATTAAAATTATGTTACCGACTCTTTTGCTGAAACAAAGTGTTCAGCAAGGTAAAGTGATACACCTTCTCATGGAAGATTTTGAGCATTTATTTTAGCCGTTAAGCATTACATGTAGTATAAAATATTAGTAATGCACCTCAAATGAAAATGAATGTCTATACAATAATTGCGAAAAGTATAGCTTGTGTTATAAAAGACTTGGTCCCTATTACACTGTAAACACACTAAATTAATCTGTGTATTAAATTTGTGTTACTAAAAACAAGGGAAACGTAAAAAACAAAAACAAAAAAACAGAAACCATTTATTATGTTAACTAACTAGCTGTTTAAGTTGCATCCCACACAGTAAAGACACTAGAAGATATCACACCACAAAAATACCAGATGATTTCAGTATACAGGGAAGAAACCTCCAAGCATCAAGAAAAGAAAAATGAAGTGCTTTATAAATAAGAGACTGGTCAAATATACCTCAATCTATCATATATGGATAACTAAGTTGGCAATCAGTTAAAAACCATGTCAGTTAATTTAAACTTAGCTACTATGTAAAAACAACTGTATTATTGCTGTATTACTGTATTATTATATTATTGCTGTACATCATTTACAATGTGCATAACATTGCTTAACTGTTTAACCAACACACAGGTAAAAATCAACAGGCAAATGGCAGCAAACAACATGAAGGCAAGGAAAAAACAAATTAGTAAAGAAATTAAGTTACACAGTAACTACAAATTGGGTAAACAAATTCCCTGTTAGTACCAGTCATAATTTGGGTCAGTACCAGTCATAATTTGGGTCAGTACCAGTCATAATTTGGGTGCCTAACTAAGGCACATGCTATTCAAAACAATCTTGCTCAGTGTCTGGGTACCAATACTAATCCTGACACAACAATATTTGAGAAATTGGTTACTGTCCATGCAGTAGGTTTTCTGAAAAACAACATCCATAAAAACAGCTGAATCTACTTCAACTACTGGTGTATCATGGGGCAATGCAATCTATGAAACAGAGAAGCTAGCAGTTCCTGTTTCCTGCACAGTGAAGCTTACCAGAGGGTGACAACCAGCAGTAAGGGTAATCTATAACATGAATGGACAGTACTGTATAGTAACTAAGTACAATATATTTATATATAAAGGCCTCAGTGGTAGTGTCACTATTCCAAATATTTGTTTTACTTCTCATATACATAGCACTGTGGGACACATTATCACAATCCCTATCCCAGTATTTCAAAACACTCAGCCTACTACTAATAACGATATGAATGGTTACTGTAATTGCCCTAAGAAAAGTGGGTTGCTAGCTGCAGTACCACAAGGGCCAAACTCCAACAACAGATTGGAAAAGAATTGTTATGCTTGGATATAAAGTGCTGTTATATGTACACATACATACTATACATATATGCCCATATACACTACAAATATCTATGCCACATCCATATTATTCATATATATTAATTATTTGGGAGTGTCTCTAAGGCTCAGTCATAAATACTACATTCCTCAGTCAAGGTCCCGGACCTAACATTCCCAGGCCCACACATTCCTCTGGGATTGTTAGTCTGTTTTACCATAGTTATTGCTGAGGCTTTAATGTTTGCCTGCATTCGCTATTTGCCCCCTGTTATAAAGGGATATACTCAGATAAATGTTGTTTTTGCTAATCTGGAAGTTTCGGCCTCGAGGGGATGTGATTAAAATGAACAAAGGTATTGTCAATGTTAGGCCTCAAACTTCCGGAAGCTTCAGAAAGCAAGCCTTGCAGAATTAAACTGAAACTTGAGATCAGGATGCGCTGCAACCAGATAACACTTTAGGCTAACTCAGATGTATTGAGATTGACACACATTGACCTCCTTTGAGATAATTGGCTACATGGAGATAAGTTATGTGCCCCCCGCATAACTTATAATATCAAAGCAACCACACTAACCACACTAAAAATTTGGCCCACCCTGATTGATTGGTCTGTTTTAAAACACGGCCGACAGATGAGATAAAAATATGAAGGCACAGGACTAAAGGTGTGTGTTTCAGTCATAAGGGAAACCTGACTCACACCCCCTGAACCGAAGGGACGTGCACTTCTCGACTGTCTGTACCTGGCCAGTGCGGAAAACAGCTGACTGAAGAGTAACATATTTTCGGATGAATGCAGTGTAAGATTATGGAGTAAAGAAGTCTGGTTGCTTGAACTGAATTGATTTCAAGTTGTATTGATACTATAGTGTTAAGAATAGTAGTAAGTAGCTAATGAATAACTTTACATGTACTTGTGCTTGCTTTCAGTATAATATTCCATTTATATTAATCCTTATTCAGGGCAGGTCTTTAATCTTTCTTTTCTTATTTCGGCTGTGTTGCCTTTATAGCCAGAAGTTATTAAAAACCCTTTTTGAGGAATAATTAGTAGTTTTAATTTCTCTTATACAGGCACTACTCAATCTCATTACATCTGTGTTGGGTGGTGGGAAGTAGTGATCACCCAGGGCACAACTAGGGTCCTGATGCGTGTCCCCTTCTTCCTTCATCTCCGCAAAAGGCTAAGGTACGAAGTAGTCATTGTGACACTGCACCCCATATTCTTCATAGTGATATTATTCTGATATTGTTATAGCATAATCATGATGCATTTTATGCAAGATAAGTCATGTGAGGTGGCATTGGGAAAGTTATGCTTTTCTGAATATGATTATCCTATTTGTATGCATGTATCATTTTTGTATCTGAAGTTATGAATATTGCCTGTGTATCTGTATTTCAAATGTAGTTACACCTGGGTAATGCCCACTAGACAAGATGCTTTCAATATAGATAGCTGGGTGGGAAGGGCCTATTCAGAGCACTGGGCCATTAGGAAAAAGCAATAGGCCTTAGAAGAAGCTTATCTCCCACCTGGGGAGCCTTCCTCAGAACACTACAGACAGCCTCCGAGTAATGGCTGCTATGACTCTACAAGGCCATGTGATCAGTCCACATGATGCTGGACTCCATCTTGGGATGTCAGTATTTTCCAGACTGGTCTGGGAATCAATCTTTGAAACAAAGAATTCCCGCCATATGCAAAAACTATATAAGGCGTGAAGTGGCATCATGTGGTGTACTTTGCTCCCCACAGAAGGAGTCTTCTGGAAACACCTGAGGAACAAAGACTGAACTGGGGGAAGTGCTGGACCCAGACTAAAGGGATTTCTAGCCTGTAAATGAAACTCCTGGGGATTCCAATCTGTAAGGCAAGTGCAGCTTGCCTCTTAAGAATCTGCAGCCTGCCTGTATCATCTTTTAGGGTGAGAATCTGCTAATTCATAACCAATCTCTTTAGTATATTAAGCTGAGTTTGCGTTTGTGTTTATTTGCTAGGTAATCTGCTTTGATCTGTTTGCTATCCCTTATAATCCCTTAAAATCTTTTGTAGTTAATAAATTTGTTTTTGTTTTATCTAAACCAGTGAATTGGAGTGAAGTGTGTAGGAATCATAACTCAGGGGCAAAGGCTGTGGCATATTCCTCTCCACATTGAGGGAAGGGGCAAATTTTATGAGCTTATGCGGTACAGTTCCCTGAGCAGCGCAAGACGGTACAATTTTTGGTTTGTACTCGAGAGAGGGTGTGTACCTGGAAAGCTGGGAAATTGGCTGCTGTCTGATGCATGTATTTGAGTAGCTTGGGTGAAGCCGCTCTCTCAGGTAGCTCAGTTTGGGTATGTGGTGCCACCTGCTGTCGTGCTGGGTGATAACAGGGCCTGGGTTAGGCTGGCTGTGTCCCCAAGCAGTGTGAGCAGGGCCAACCCAACTGAATGGTTAGAGGGGCCCAGCAGTGCCCACAGCTCCCAGACTACACCCCAGGGGTGACAACCCAGCCCACTCATGTCAACACTTTATAGAATGATAAGAATAAACAGGCTACCAAAGGCAGATTATCTTTTCAGCTTTTCTATTGCATTTGAAAGGCCACAGTTGGCCTGAGACTCTCAAACGCAAAGTGCTATCTTTACAAGCACGCAAAGCAGAGCTTTGTTTAAATCACTTCAGACGGAGCCATTTGTTCAAACTTTATCTACGTCTTTAAAAAGGAACTGTTCTTCAGTGCAGACTAACAAATTCAGCACATAGGTTCACTAGGTAGATACCATGTTGGATGTATGGCTAGTGTGATACCCCAGCACATTAGAGGCACACAGGGTTTCTGTTTAGTGCAAGAGAGAGAGGAGGGCTGTCAGGGAGACTGGTTAAGACTCCCTGGTGTAGACTAAATGAGTCTAGATGCTGAAAGGCAAAAGAGGCCCAGAATTTGTATATTGTGACAGAGTCAGGCCAGATGCCTACAGGAGAGTGATTGAAGGCAGATATATTAGCCCCAAATTAAGCAGGTCCCTTCCCCTGGGTAAGCGAACAGGGGCAGTTCCAGAACAATCAGGAACTTGCTGGAACCAATTCAGGCAGGCAGGCTAATCAGGACACCTGGAGCCAATTAAGAAGCTGCTAGAATCAATTAAGGCAGGTTAATAAGGGCACCTGGTTTAAAAAGGACCTCACTTCAGTCAGTGAGGGGCGTGCAAGAAACTGTGACTGAGAGGGCATGCTGCTGAAGGACTGAGGAGTACAAACACTATCTGGCATCGGTGGGAAGGTCCTGTGGTGAGGATAAAGAAGGTGTTTGGAGTAGGCCATGGGGAAGTAGCCCAGGGAGTTGTAGCTGTCACACAGCTGTTACAAGAAACACTGTAGACAGCTGTGATTCACAGGGGCCTGGGCTGGAACCCGGAGTAGAGGGCAGGCCCGGGTTTCTCTCCTCCCCCTCCTCCCTATTGGATATAAGAGGAGTTGACCAGGACCATAGGTCCCACCAGAGGGGTAGGTCTCTGGCCTGTCCCCCGACCCACTGGGTGGATCAGCAGAGACTGCGGGGATTGTTCTCCTCCTTTTCCCCATGCTGGCCAGTGTTGAGGTTAGCTGAGTGAATGGCAGGTTTGAGCAACAAGCAAAAGTGGCCAAACTGAGGACTGCCATGAATCTCTGAGGAGAGCAAATCCGCCAATAAGCGCAGGACCCACCAAGGCAGAGGAGGAACTTTGTCACAATATGCACTGCCTATGCTTTAAACCAAAGGGAAATCTAGAAATGGAGCACGCTGAAGAAGCAGGACACTGCAAAAATCACCCTACAGAGCAATGCTACAGCTATGTGAAGCCCTTCAAAGTTACTCTCTATAAAGTGAGGAGCAATTTCTGTTACAGTTGTCGAAAATAACAATGGGCAAGATCCTCTCATGCAGACAAGCTGTGCTGAGTTCCAGCTGAGGAGCTACTGTGAGGGTATGACCAGATTGCAATGACTAGGTACTGCCTCGAGCTGGCAGACCTGAGCTAGCTTAAACCTAGCCAGCTTGGGTTCCTGGAAAAGTGCAGTTGCAGCAGCATAAGACACGGTAATGCCAGGGTACAAAATACAGGGGTACAACAGAATAGGTCATGCTGGTGGGGAAGAGGCACTGTATATTTAAAAAACCCCAAACATTGTCAGATAAGGTGAAAAATCTTGAATGACTCAAACTGTATCACAGAATCTCTATGTCTAGAAATTCCATGCATGAATAACAAGAATATAGCAGTAGGAATATACAACCAACCACCTGACCAGGATAGTGACAGTGTTTGTGAAGTACAAAGGGAAGTTAGAAGAGCTACAAAATCAGCAAATGCAAGAATAATGGGTCATTTCAACTATGGTCATGTTGACTGGATACGGGTGTGATGCAGGGATAAAATTTCTAGACACCATTAATAACTGATTCTGGGAGAGCTAGTCCAGGAACCCACAAGGGGGAGGGGATTCTTGAGTTAGTCATAGGTGGAGTGCAGGATCTGCTCCAAGAGGCAACTATAGCTGCATTGCTTGAAAATAGTGACCCTAATGCAATTAAATTTAACAACCTTGTAGCGGGGAAAATACCAACAAACCCCATCAGGGTACCATTTGATTTTAAAAAAGGAGAACCACATGTGAATGAGGGTGCTAGGTAAGTGGAAATTAAAAAGAGCAGACCCCAGGGTAAAATACCTGCAAGCAATATGGAGACTACTTTTTAAGTTTTTTAAACACCAAAATAGAGGCTCTGACTAAATGCAGACCCCAAATCAAAAAAGACCGTAGGAGGACCAAAAGAGAACCGCCGTGGCTAAACAGGAGACTAATGGAGGCCATCAATGGAAAAAAGGCATCCTTTAAATTTTGGAAGTTGAATCCTAATAAGGAAAACAGGAAGGCGCATACATTATGGCAAGTCCAATGTAGAAGTATATGAAGGCAGGCCTTCTGAACGTCTTTCTTTGAACTTGCAAAAGATCCAAAAACTAACAATAAACTTATCTTTTAAGACTGTGGGAGTTAAGAAAGCCCGCCAAACAGGTAGTGGGGCCATGAGAGGGTAAAGGTGTTAAAGGAGCACTCAAGGAAAACAAGGCCATTGTGGAATAGCTAAATGAATTCTTTGCATCAATCTTTACTGCCGATGATGTGGAGGAGATACTCATATCAGAGCTATTCTTTCTGGATGACAGATCCTGCAGTACTGTCCTCAACTGATGTGTCAGTAGAAGAGGTTTTAGAATAAACATGTCAATTAACATACATAAGGGTGATCCAGTTGATACAGCGTTGATACAGAAAGGCTTTGACAAAGTCCCTTGCCAAGGGCTCTTAAGGAAACTAAGTAAACCTAGGATAAAGGGAAGGTCCTCTCATGGATCAGTGACTGGTTGAAAGATAGAAAACAAAGCATAGGAATAAATGGTCAGTTTTCACAATGGAGAGAGGTGAAGGAGGGGTCCCTTAAGGAACTGTACAGAGTCTGATGCTGTTCAGCCTATTCATTAATGATGTGGAACAAGGGGTGAACAGTGAAATGGCAAAGCTTGCAGGAGACACAAAATTATTCAAGATAGTTAAGTCCAAAGCAGACTGGGGAATTAGAGTGCGTGACACTGGCAGACCAGATGCCAACTCATACAAAGGCCCCTAGGCCTCACTGAACACTTACAAATGCATAGCTGGAAACCAGTCTGACTCACTTGTGTGTCAATAGTATTAAAATAGATGTTAGAGTTATAAGAATGTGTTTAGAGTTTGAACTTTATGAAATGTTAGTGAGTTGCTGCCTGCATTAATCTCACTTCTAATATCTGTATCCTGTGTTATAAGGTAATAGTTATGTGTTTTGCTCTGTAACTATGCAAGTGTTTGCTATGAAACTGTAAATCCGCCCAGTCAGGAGAGAAGTATTACTGAGCGTGAAATACTAGTTTACCACAAGAGGTGTCATCTCCTTCCCAACAAAAGAAGGCTTATAGATACCAGACAAACCATTGTGGCACATCAGTGAACAAAAGACTTGGTTGATTGCTTCCCCCATACCCATAAAGAGGGGAATGCACAAACTCTTATTCCATCACACCTTGAACTCTGGGGGAAGGGGAACTGAAAATTATGACTTTTGGTGTAAGGGGCCATCTATCAAAAAGGCAGGTTGATGGCAAGATAGACTGGAGTGCCCGAGGGGACTGTCTGTGACTCCATGGTTAGACTGTTCTAGCACTTGAGGAGTTCACACTTGATACTTGGTTGGTGAAATCTAAGTACAGAACTCAGCTTGGGGTTTGTGTCTTTGTGTGTAACAAACTTATGATTGTGAGCCACAGTCTGAGAGTGACCTCACAAAACTGGGTGACTGGGCAAAAAAACAAAAGGCAGATGAAAGTCAACACAGATAATTGCAAAGAAGTGCACATTTGGGGGGAAACAAATCTATATTATACATATACAATTATGGTTTGTAAGCTATCTGTTACCATCCAAGAAAGAGATCTTGGGGTCTCTGTAGATAGCTCTCTGAAAATTTCCAGGCAATGCACAGCATCGTTTAAAAAGGCAAATAGTGTGCTAGAAACTATTAGGAAAAGGTTAGAAAATAGGACAGAAAATGTATATAAATCCATGGTGTGTCCAAACCTTGAATACTGCGTGCAGTTCTGGTCACCCCATCTCAAAAAGGATTTAGTGGAACTAGAAAAGGTTCAGAGAAGGGCAACAAAGTTAATCAAGGGTATGAAACGGCTTCCATTAGCAGAGAGATAAAAAAGATTAGGGTTGTTCAGCTTAGGAAAGAGATGACTAAGGGGGGATAAGATAGAGGTCTATAAAATCATGACTGGTGTAGAAAAAGTGAATACAGAAATGTTATTTACCCATTTCCCACAATACAAAAAAGAGGGGTTGTGCAATCAAGTTAATAGGCAGCAGGTTTAATGCAAAGAGGAGGAGGTACTTTTCGACACAACGCACAAGTAAGCTGTGGAGCTCATTCCCATGGAATGTTGTGAAGGCCAAAAGTATAACTGGGTTCACAAAGGAACTGGCTAAGTTCATGGAGAATAGGTCCATCAATGGCTTTTGTCCAATGTGGTCAGATTCAACCCCATGCTAAGGGCAACCCTAGCTCTCTGACGACCAGAAGCCAGGAGTGGAAGACAGGTGGATCACTCAGTAATTGCCCTATTCTGTTCACTCTCCCTGAAGCTCAAGAATGGCCCAATGTCAGAGGCAGGATACTGGACAAATCGGACTATTGGGCTGATGCTATATGGTAGCTCTTATGTGCTTATATGTGTTCTTTAGGTAGCAAATGCAAAAGGATGCAGAAGAACCTCTTCCTGCGTTTATGGCATTGTATACATTTCCCTACTATGCTGCTTAGATTTCTCCAAGAGAAAACCAGTGCCTAATATAACAAGAACTATTTCCAATTGAGTTCATTCTGTTCGTGCTGAGCAGGGACATCCATTCTGAAGTGTCAACAGTACACAGAATGAAGGAAGGCTAAAACCCTGAGACTATCCATTTACCTTTCTAAATATTTATCCCGTGTCGCTTACCTTTCTGCCAAAGAGACACTTGAAACCAACATTTTATTGCCAAAAGCTGAAACACAACTGGCTTTTCACTATGAGATTTAAAGCTTTTTCAGTCCTCTGACTTGTGCCCAAAATAAAGCTTCTCCACTCTGCAGTGTTATCTGTATTTCCCCTTTGCTTGTTTTTGTCCCTATCCACGGTGCTTTGTCTGAATTACATACCCCACTGACCTTTCCCCTGCTCTGACTTTATCTGAGTCATTCCAAATCAGCATATGTACCATCACCTGCCTGGGTGATTCCTCCACCAGGTCACTGCCTCTACTGTTTATATTTGCTTAATCACTTTCATGTTCCAGCCATGAGGGGCAGCAATGGTGAAAGCATGAACATGCTTGTGAAAGAAGCACACAAAGGCATGATGGAGACTGGCAGCTTTTTGTGTGGACCTGCATGGGGTGACTTAGGTTTCAGGAAGAGCAGAGGAGGAGGAGAATCCAGTAGCCAGATGGGAGGTAATGAGGCCCCAGATGTGATTTTTAGTGGTGTGGGTAGAGAGATAGGGCTGAATCTCAGAGATGCTGTGGAAGAAGCAGCAGCAGCAAGATTTAGCATGACCTGGATGTGTGGTTCTAGAGAAGGGACTAATCTGAGATGGTACCAGGTTATAGGCCTGAGTAACAGAGAGGATTGTGATGTTGCTACCAGTGAGAGAGGAAGAGGGGAATGCTCCAAGGGGTAGAACAGCGCAGTTTAGTTTTAACAATGCTAAGGTGAAGCTGATGGTGAGACCTCACTGAGACTCAGAGAGACAGGCCGAGATGTGGGATTGGATGGAGGGGGACAAGAATAGACAGATAGATTTTTAATCAGCGATGTATAACTGTTAATTAAAGCCAAGTAAGTAGATACAATCACCTAAAGAAAGAGTGTAGAGCAGGAGTGGGAAAACTACAGCCTGTTGTCCGGATCTGGCCTGCCAGCTGTTTTAATCTGGCCTTGAGCTCCTGCTGGGTAGTGGGATCTGGGGCTTGCCCTGCTCCAGTGCTCCAACCGGAGCAGGGTCAGGGGCTGCTCCTCGCAGCTCCCAGAAGCCATGCTATGGCCCCCCTTGGGCTCCTACACATAGGGTCAGCCAGGGGGCTCTGGTCTGCCCCAGGCGCCACCCCTGTAGCTCCCATTGGCCGGGAACCGCGGCCAATGGGAGCTGCAGGAGAGGTGCCTGCAGACAGGGCAGTGTGTAGAGCTGCCTGGCCGCACCTCCACCTAGGAGCCAGACAAGAGACATGCCACTGCTTCCAGGAGCTGCTTGAGGTAAGCCGCCACCTGGAGCCTGCACCCCGAGCCTCCACCCTAACCCCAACCCCCTGCCCCAGCCCTGATCCCCCTCCCACTCTCCAAACCCCACAATCCCAGCCTGCAGCACCCTCCTGCAGCACCAAACTGCTCATCCCCAGCCCCACCCCAGAGCCTGCACCCTCAGCCAGAGCCTGCACTCCTTCCTGCATCCCAAACCCCTGATCGCCCTCCCACCTTCCGAACTCCTTGGTCCCAGCCCAGAGCACCCTCCAACACCCCCAAACTCCTCATTCCCAGCCCCACCCTAGAGACAAAGCCCTCACCCCCTTCCTGCACCCCACCCCCAGCCCGCTCCTGCACACTGAACCCCTCATTTCTGGCCCCACCCTGGAGCCTGCACCCCCAACCAGAGCTCTCACCCCTCCCGCACCTCAACCCCAATTTTGTGAGCTTTCATGGTCCGCTATGCAATTGCTATTCCCACATGTGGCCCTTGTCCCAAAAAGTTTGCCCACTCCTGGTGTACAGTACAGGAAAAGAGGAGGTGGCCAGTGATCAAACTCGCTGGGACTCACAGGTGACTGATATGCAGTATCCCCTCAGGAGGGTGGAACTAGGGCAACCAGATATCCTGATTTTACAAGGACAATCTTGATATTTGGGGCTTTATCTTATATAAGTGGCTATTACACACACATACACCCCGTCCTGATTTTTCACCCTTGCTATCTGGTCACCCTAGGCAGAAATGAGGCATTTCAGCTGCATCAGTTGAACGGTGATTGTAGTACTGCTCTCCTGAGCTTGGCATCTGACCTAGCAGCTAAATCTAAGGCACAGTGCTTGACAAGGGCCCATGGGTTACTCCATGTTGCTGCCTTGCAGATCTCTGATATTAGCACATTTCTGAAGCAGGCAGAGAATGGCACTTGTGCTCTGGTGGAAGGAGACTTGATGGTATGCCAGGCAGCTGATACTGCAGCGAGATACACTGTGTTTCTCCATCTCAGTGTTCTCTGGGAGGAGATGGTCTGGCTGTGGCTATATGCAGACAAGGTCACATGGTGAATATCTTCATCTTGTTAATATAATAAAGCAAAGTCCTGGTTACATTCAGTGTGTGCAACTCCTTTTCTCCTAGTGTTGGGTGTGGCTTTGAGAAGAAGACAGTCAGGTTGCATGACTGTGTTAGATGAATTTCTGAGCCCACCGTGTCCCTGTGAATGACTTATGTGGGGTACAGCCATCAGTGCCAAGTGCTCACTCGCTCTTCAGGATGACATCATAGCTGCTAGGACGACCGTCGTCCCAGGGAGGTGGTGTAAGGCGCATTCTGAGAGAGGTTCTAATGGACGTTCCATGAGCCTCGGGAGAAGGATGCTGAGGTCCCAGGCAGGAGTATGTTCTCTGGCTCTCTGTCTTGGCACTCAGTTGGTGTCCTCCTCCTTTGATGAGGCAGTAGTGTACCATTTTCTGTCGGGACCTGGTGTGTAAATTGCCAGGGACTGTAGTGCGGAAGGTCCTGAGGAAGGCAGTCAAAGAAGGCCGCAGGGCTGGAATTAATCCCAGTGGTGAGTCCCGGAGAGGGGTGAAGCACAGGGAGGCAGTCCTGAGTGGTCGGTGTTCCCACTGAGAAAGGAGAAGGCCTGGGAACCAGAGGAGAGGCTGTATTAAGCACAGGCTAGAGGGAAGCAGCACAAGGGGCTTGGCAGTAGGAAGTGGCCCCCCCACTTTTACACAGGTTCCGGAGCTTCTGCCCGGGGATTTTGGTGTTGAGATCTTGTGCACCACAGACTTCATAACTGTTGAGGTGGTCAGAGTCAAAGCCCTCAGTCACAACTCTGTCATGTCCTCTGCCTCTTTCTTTGCCTGATCCTTGGGTGGGATGTGTTGGCCGATGCTGATCTCTCCAGCTTTGCTCTGGTCATAATGGTCACCTCTGGGTCTGAAGTGAACTGCATGGATTACTGTAGAGGATGCAGCTTGAGCCAGGTGTCCCTGGACTTGCAGATTCTGGAAGAAAAGGCTTGGGCACAGAGCACTTAGCCAGGATGTGGCTCTCCCCTATGCAAAGAAATAAGTGTCTCTGTATGTTCCTGATGGGGATTGGTCCATCACAAGATGGGCAGTGTTTGAATCCTGAGGGTTTGGATTCTGCCACGAGGCTTGGTGGTTGGCGTGATGCACCTCACCCCTAGAAGAGGAAGCCAATCAGGTCTTGGAAGAAAGCAGCAGTCAGACACTGTCTGGATTCCATCTCACTGCCCTGGCGGTAAGAGGGAACTCAGGGAGGGACGGGACTGTCCCGTATGTCCTTGTTTGGGAGCATGAGAAGACACAGGGAGCCTGGTCAGCTCCAACAGACCCTGCTGTTCTAACACCCTCCAATCTCACACTGGGATACACACAGACACATTCTCACACAAGAACAAGGAGACAGAGTTGCAGAGAAAAAAGCTTCAAGAAAGAAAGTGTGATCAACAGAGACAGAAAGCAGCTGAGAGCTCAAGAAGGATAAGGATGAGGTGAAAGCCCAGGGATCTGGCATGGAAGAGGCCACTGGAGACTTTGGAGAGAGCAGTTTCAGTGGAGTGGTTGGAGAGTATTTAAGTTAAACTGGAAGAAAGGAACTTGACCCTGTGAAAGAAAGAAAGGTGGTGGGGTGACAGCTGAGGAGAGAGCTGGATTCAAGGGGAGTTTCTTATGATGGGGCGGACCAAAGCAGATCTACATTGTGAGGGAAAGGAACTGGAGCAGAGTCAGAGGTTGAGGAGGAGGAGAAGGGATAACAATGGTACAAGTTTGATCAGGAGGTGGAGGAAATGGTCTCACTGGGGCAGGTGGAAGGGCTGACCCACCACTCCTGCCGACACAACATTCCAGACAGCTGTGGACTTTCACTTTCCTTGAGCATGTTCCTTTTTGAAACTTACAAATGTCAGTTACAAAGTCGGGTTTAATTTACAACAGAGAAAATCTCTAGCCAGTTAATGTCAATGGCTGTCTCCAGACTTACACTGCTGCACAACAGCGGACTTTGGCTCACCTACTTTTTCATAAAGCCTGAATTATGGTTCTTTGTTTGGTAATATTGCTTAGACTTTTAACTTATGTTACGGCAATGATGTTTTGCCTATAGCAAGAGAAAATCATTTGGAGTCTGATTCACATTCAATGCAGGCAGCGTCCTATTTTGTAATTTTGTGTGGCGAGCCAGGGAGGAGGGTGTGTTAAATTAGGCACATTACAATGAGGTATAATGCTCATTGCTCATCTACAGCATTTTCCAGAGAGAAAATATCAAAATGAAAGTGCAAACACAAAACAGAATCACTGGACATACCTGAGATAGGGTTCTTCCCCTCCTCACAGTTTATGCCTCCCGATGAAGACCATGTTGGGCATCACTGGTTTTGGATACTCAAACACAAAGTCATATCTCAGGAGCCATATGGAGCCATTTCTGTAAAGTGTTGGTAAGTGCACATCTCTCTGGAGAAACTTTGAAGCAATGTCTTGGTATTTGGTATACAAATCCTTAAACACAGCGGTGTCTCTAAAGTGCTAACAAATAGGTTCAGCACTCGCATGGGTAAATGTCATGTGGTACTGTGTAGCTGGTATAGCATCTTGGGACATAGGAAACAGGGTTCGGAGATTTACTGATTGCATGCTCTAAACTGCATGGAAAACCACGAAAGAAGTACACAGA
>NW_025422902.1:0-5079 GCF_020497125.1 Mauremys mutica
CAATAGGGTTTGTTTTTTAAATGTACAGCTACCAAGTTTTCTATCGTGTGTTTGTCCCCTCACCTTTCTCTAGCTGAATCCTTTTAGATTTCTTACAAATAGTCTTTTCCTTAAGCAGGGATCTGTAACTTTTTGTGCGGACTAGATGGCCAATATCACGCCGTGTCGTGGAAAAACGCCCCCGCGTTGTATTTGGATCAGAATCGCCCGAGGCCCCTTTATTACGAGCATGCGGGGGGGGGGGGGCACAGCAAACTGGCGTCCCCCTGAATAGAGATATTTCAACAGGTTTTATAGCAAAAAACCCACAATTCATGATACACACATCCTTGTTCACATGATTGCCATAACTGGAGAAATGCTGTGCAAGTGAGTGGAGACCCTGACTGTGTTTTAAAGAAAATGAACCAGAAGGTGCCTGCAATTTTTCCATTCCAGCTGTAAGCAGGTTATTTTCTTTAAAACACAGTCAGGGGCTCCACTCAATTGCACAGCATTGATCAAGGTCCCCCCTTGCGCTGAATGTTCTTGGCTTAGGCACAGACATTGCACAGCAGAACCTCCGGCAATAACCGTGTTTCATCATCTTTCCAAACCCAGCTCAGCACATAGGCCCCAGAGCTTGTGGTTTATATCCACTAAAGTCCAAGTCACCCAGTCATGGGCCGTTGGCCTGGCAAATCTATGACACGGCCCTCGCATTCTTCACAAAGCTTTTCCCTCAGGCAGTGCTTAAGGGCAGCATAAACAGCAACACATACAATAGTCCGCGTGACTTTTTTACGCTCACAACGTGGCACTGGCTCAGTTAGTTCTATGCCAAGCCTCCTCCGAAACACCTCATGGCCATCATCCTCAGAGTCCTCTTCAACAATTTGTATCGGCGTTGAGCAAAACCAAGGTGGGCCCGGTTATCTTCGCTGCTTCATGCAACGCTGTCCAGGGTTTCCAGGCCATGTAGGAAGGCATCATTGAGCTGTTGATTTTCATAACAGAAACAGTGTAAGCAGCCCACTGCTTGTTTTTAGATTTACACGACCCCCGGTTCCTTACCCATTAAGAAGCGATCGCTTCTTAACCATTCATTAACCTGTGTGACGTCCTTTTTGTTCACCTTCTCCCTGCGTACAGTCATGAAAACCGGTCCTAAGAGCAGGCCCTTTTGGGGAAGAAGAAATGTGGGACTCTGCTACGCCTCTCTTTAGACAATCAGCTCCTGAACAAAGCAATCATTTGAAACCATTACCCTCTGCTGTGAATCCCACAATTGTTGGCTCACAGGAAATCTGCAAAGAGTTTCATCAACCTTCATCTGCAAGGATTTCCAATCTAAGGCTCGTTTGGGCAAGGGACAAATGGAAGACAGATTTCAAAACAGACGATGGACATTTTAATGGTCTGATATGCTAGTTGAGCTAACTAATGGTCCCCTGACCTTGCAGCACTTCATCAGTGATGTATTTGGGGACAGTGTCATCTATGCGGGTGACATACGTCTCTTTTTGGAGAACCCAGAGCAGCACACGCAGCACATCCGAACCTGGAGAGGTTTCGGAAGCATGGTCTCAACGCAGAATTGGAAAAGCGGAACCTCCAGCCAACTCTCCACAGAGTTTTGGGGGTACATCCTCTCCCCAGAAGATGTTACAATTGATCCAAATAAGGTGGAAGCCATTCATAAATGGGGCGAAGTTGGAAGCCCTCAAGAAGTGCAGCGCTTCCTAGACTTCCCTCGTCCTGTGAAATCGAGACGTGCTGGCTCTCAGTGATGCTTAGACGGAAAACCACGCACCCCACACAGAGGTTGGAACCATCCACTCCCAGGTTGTCCTGAGGAGCCATGATTTCTCCAGGAGCTGGGTAAAGGGCACCGGGATCAGTCTGTCAAAGGTAGGGGAGGATCGTGTGAGGAGAGGGTCTAAGAGAGGAGGAGCGTGGGCTAGGCTCTGTATTTGGGCTTGGCAGGGATCGAGAGAAGGGAGAGGGCTGTTAGGGGACAATGCGAGGTGGGAGGGGGGTCGGAGATGGGGGCAAGGCCTGAAAAGTTCAGCTGCTTTAGATCAACTGTGCCAGAGAATCACTGGTTGAAGTGACTGAAAGCTCTGAGCTGGGGCTGGCCAAAATCCTCCTCCTCAGATGGGAACATCCCAAAAGTCTGCAGAAGCTCAGCCTCTGAGGTGAACGTTGTGGCCCAAACCTCTCTCTGCTCTGTACCTCACAGGATTCCAGCCGGCTGTTCCAATCCAGGAGGAAAACTGCCACCGAAGTCTCCCAGCACCTGGGCAGTGAAGTGCCACTTAACCCCGCTGTGATGCACAGACCTTGCCCTGGCTGTCTGCACAGGGCTGAATTTCACCCCTTCTGAGTGTAAGGAAATAATTGGCTGAAGGCCTTTTTCTTTCTGGATGTCTGTCTAGTGGGAAAGAACCATGGGGATTTTTAACCTGTTTCGCTCCCATGCCTGGTGCTTTAATGATGCAGAGAAGGGCTGATGCATTGGTTGATTTCCCCACCTTTTAATCTACTCTCTTTTAACAGGTATTCTAAGCCCCCCCCACCCCCGTGCATCATATGGGCATTCTTGGGGGCGCAGATTACATCAGACCTGCACCTGAATAAATAATAGGGACTGAAATATGCAGACACTAAAGTTCTGCAGCCAAATTCTCAGGAACCTTCCTCTTCAATATAGGATCAGGATTTTGTTTTGAATTGTTTTATTTTTTTAAAAAGTGCTGAGCAGATGCTACACTGTAAGAAATGGAAACAGAAGCAAAAACTGAAAGACTGTTACTAAAACCAATGAACAGCTGCAGAGAGTGGAGACCCGGCAAAGCAGACAAATGAATACTGTGAGTAAATAACCTGAAAGCAAATGAGGAAGAAAACCTCCTCTGGGTAATTGTGGCTCTTGGGACCAAAATCAGGTTCCTGGTACGTAGCCTGGCTGAGATCATCCCTTTGCCCTGGATCCCAGACCTGGGATTCAAATGTCATTCTCTGTGTGGTGTCCTTATTTTATTCCTAGGAAAGGGATCCCCAAAGGAGGTGCAAGGATCCGGGACTCTAGTGTCTGCCAGAAGCTTCAGCCACCTTCACAGGTAGAAGTCACTGGCTTTCCTACAATGCCACTAGTGCTCTTCTTGATCTCCAGATCTGCTCCCTCCAGCAGGACAGAGACACCCCTTAACTCCCCGAGTCCTGATTTCCTGCCATTCAAGGGGCTGAGGGTTTGCATTGCCTCCACCCCAACCATCCGAGACTTTTCCTATGGGAATCTCCCTAGAGCAGGGAAGAAATCTGTTCTTCCATTAGAACCAGTCTGCTCAGTAAATCCACCCACATTGACCTCATCTCAGCTGCTTTGTTTATCCGAGATTAGTGGTATCTTTGGAAAACCCTTAGGGTGTCGGGGTGTGAGGTGGGGCAGGGGATGCAGGAGCTCCAGCAGATTCCCCTGAAGAACACCACCCTGTCTTTCTCTGCTCAGGTTAGAGCTCGCCGTCCATTGCGGAGGTGAAGACCGGATGGGAGCTGCTGGATTGACCTTGATGTGCCATGTCCTTGTGTGGATGAAGGACCTACATCTCAGGGGTGGCCAGCAGCAGATGTAACACCTGTGTCCAGGAATGGGCTAAATAACCTACATTGAGAGGTAAGTAAAATCATGGCCACATGTAGACATCACGGGAATTGGTGGGGATTGACCCAGGGTCCTTCAGCACAAGCCCCTCTCATTCACTGTCAACAAATCCAGCTCCACCCACTAGACCACACCGCATTCCAGAGCCCCAGATCCCAGGAGCCCTGATTCTCAGACCCAGGGCTCACATCACAAGGCCAAACCTCCTCCTGTTATGGGCGCTGCAGAAGGGAGGATTGGCAAAAAAACCCTCTACATTCCCCCTGTCAGAGACTGCGGCCACGGGTGACAAGTGAATGAGCTGAGATCTCCCCTGTGGGAATCCGAGGGGCTGCACATTTGGGGTTTCACATGGATGGCCTCTGGCAGCCATTGACAGAGTGTTCCTGGGAGGAGATTTTCCGTCTCTCACAAAGGGTTTCTGTTCCCCCAGATCTCAGCCGCTCAGCAGAATGCGGGAGAGCCGAGTGCTGATGGGCTAGAGGGTCCCAGGAGTCGCTGTGCAGCAGTGGCAGGGTCTGCAGTCACCATGGGCCACACCCTGCGCTCCAGACAACCCAGGCTGGTTCCCTGGATTGCAAAGGGGACTCTGGCTTGGGGAATTGGTGCTGGTGCCTGTGTCCACAGCTGGGATGTTTTCCTGAGGCTACTCCATGGTCCAAGAAGCGCCATGAAAGCAAGAGGAGAATGGACATTAGAGAGCGAGGCCAGGACCTCTGCAGGGCTGCTGCAGTCAAACATCCACAGCCAGAAGAGAGACGATGGGAAACGCACTTCGCTGGCTGGCCACAGCCGCAGCAGCTGTCTCAGAAAGCTCTGCTCATGCTCCAGCCAGCAGAGGCAGGACGAAGAGCCACACAGGGAGAGCCTGGGTTGCAATTAGCAAGCTGCAGTTTTTTCAGTGGATTATGCTGCCCTGACCGTCTATTTCCTGCAATGTGCACATCCAGCCTCCCTGGCTGACCTCAATGGGAGTTAGGTTCTCCGTGCCCACAGGACAGGGCTGGCCTTACCATGAGGCGAACTGAGGCGGCTGCCACAGGTGCCAAACTGTGGCAGGGCACCACTAGGATCCAGAGCGTAGAAAATTGTGTCTGGTGCTGGTGCATATGTTTTCTCTCTGCTGGAGATGCACAGAGCTGGTGGAGTGCTGTGCTGGAGGAAGGGGGAACAAGAGACATAACAGGCAGACAGGAGAAAAGGGGAGAGGGAATAACAGAAAGCAACAGGAGCTGCAGGGAGGGAGAGGAGGAGGAGCCTCTTATGTACCTCTCGAGCACCCCCAGGAGTCTGGACAGATTAACACCAGCTTCTCAGGGAGCTTCCTATTTCCTGCTGCTTCCCTGAACCCGCTTGAGGAGAACAGGCAGTCAGTCAACTGAAGTAGTAGGAGCCAGTTAGGCCCTTAAGATGCTGATATCTTCCCTCATTCAGAC